>NC_081560.1:826217-855770 GCF_022355385.1 Mustela nigripes | reverse complement strand
ACCTCTCTCACGAGGACGTTTTCCTCCTAAAAACACACGTGTAAAAACTAATAATCCCATAGGCGTGCGGGTCCCTGTATGTGGGCATGTACACACACATACACACCTGCACGCACACACACACACGCACACACACGCACACACGGTTAGACTCCGTTCTTTGATTTCTTTGTTTGGACGCGTAGCGGAATGCTGGGGACGCCATGCCTGTCCAACCCGTAACGTGTGAGCGCTGCGGCTGTGGACCCTTGCGGGGTCTTCTGTTGCGGCCGCACAGACCTGCAGGAGAACAGCCCCTCCCTCTGCACGTCCCCAGGTCTCTCCTGCCTGTCCTGGTTTCCTCAGACCCACGTTCTCGTAGTGGCAGGGCAGCGTGCCAGGGCTCTGCAGCCTCGAACGTTCATTCGTAGGCACAGGAGTCACAGGGGAGTGACGAGACCAGCACCCTTGCCTCCGCCCTCTGAGGCTGGGTCCCTGGATGGAAACCTCTGTGCTTCGCTCTGCACGGGACTGGGCAGTCGCTCCTCCATTTCTGGGGAACCGCGTGAATGAGGTCTTTGCTTGTGCAGATAGGGCAGCTGACGTGTCCAAGCTGGTGTCGCACGGCAGGCGCCGTGCCTGGGGGCCACCGTTCCTACCATTCCCGGGGGAGGAAGGGTGCACAGAGAGGAGTAGACGGTCACCGGCTCAGGTCTCGGAAGGCAAAGCCCCACGGACCCCGTCGGCCGTCCAGACCTGCTGCTGCATCGTACCGTCCCCTCCAGCAGCCTTTTGTCCCACTGCCTCCCGGCGACATCACTCCGCGCCTCCAGAGAACGGAGCTGCTCTGCCCGCCCCCTGCCCTCCGCCAAGCCCCTCCATCCGCGGCCGCTGGCCCTGCCGACCCCGGGCACTGTGGTGGGGGATCCCTGCCCTCGCTGCCTACTCTGGGTGGGTCCTGCTCCCGGGCTGCCTTCCCCTGCCCTGCCTCCTACTCCCTCCTCTAGACTCCGCAGGCCCGAAGCCAGGACTCGCTCCCGTGGACCCTCTGCAGACTCCGAAGCTCCCCAGGGAGCTCGGCCAACTTCGTGGTTCCCACACCAAGCTGGAGGCTGACCCTTGGCTCGTCTCAAAGAATGCCGCCTGGTAGACGCCGGCTACTCAGTAATCATGGCTTGGCTACCGTTGTGCCGGCAGGGCTTAAAGAGGGGGTGCCCGGGCTCACGTCCCCCATCGTTAACCATCTCCTCTTGTCAGCCCTAAAATAAAGAAAGAGCCGAGCGGTCGGCACCCCGACTTGTAAAACGAGCGCGTTTCGCAAAGATGTGCCCAAGCCAAAGCACTCCTTCCGCGGCCTCAGACAGGTTCCACATAAAACTCTGTTGACAGAATCACTTGAAAAGAGTACAACCGTTCGATAGATGCAGATTTTCGTGGGCTGCTTTAACAGCAACGAGTGTTTGATTTCTCCATTCTCTTAGGACCAAAAACACCGTAATTCACAGGATACGCCATTTACTGAGTCAGGGTCGTGAGCACTTGGGGACACTGTTTCCGTTACCGACTCCTGAGCTCAGCATCCTGCAGCCTAACCAGCAGCAGCAAGTTGATGGCGACTGTGACCTCAGGGCTCAACCCGGCCGCCTCCAGGAAGTCCTCCAGTAATTCACAGAGAACCCAGAGGGTGCCAGCAACAATCCTGACTCCTCCCTCCTGAGGGCTCTGAGAGCCACGTGCCACAGGCTCTCTGTGCGGTCCCCAGCCTTCTGCAGGTACAGGTGGCACTGCCATGCCAGGGGGCTGTCCTAGGACGGGACCCTCCCCCTGAGGGCTGAGCTGGGGCGGATCCACCACCCTCCCCCACCCCTGCCTTGAAGATCCTTTTCCCCCGGCTCCCCACAGGCCTGTGTCCTGAGGAGGAAAATCTATCCATCCCTGCCCCGTCACGTTCACACAGGAGGACACCGGAGACACGGAGCCTGCGGCCAGCCCTGTCCCCATGCAGCTGCACCGGACCGGCCACTCACGCCCACAGCCTCACGCGGAGTGGCCGCTGGACTTCCAAAGTCCGTCCCTAGCCACAAGAGCACAAGAAGACTCTGCCCGTGCCACGCACAGAGCACGGATGAGCAAACACGTGATGAGAAGGGCTGAAGGCCCCTAAGACGCTGGTGGGGCCGCGGGGGCCACAGACCCAGACGAGCTCGCGCTTTGCCTCCCTTTGCTGGTTTCTGACCCCAGGCCATGAAGGTGAGGTGTGCCAACCAGAGAACCAGGGCAGCCGCCATGTGCATTGAGGGTGTGGGGGAGGGCAGGGAGTCCCCAGACTCCGGCCCTGCACCGGCCTACCTGGAGGCTGAGCCCGGTGGAGATCCTGGAGCCCGGGCATCTGTGCCCACGGGAGAGCACACAGGAGGGGCGCCGGACTGCCCGGTCTGAGTTCTACCCCCACGGAGGCCCTAGGCTGCGGCTGACTCGGGGCCGGCCGGAAGGAAGCCCCACCTCGCGCCGCACACACACACACTCACACCCACGAGCACTCACATAGCAGCTCGCACAGGTCACTGGGGCTCACTCACTCCCACACTCTGCAGGCTCACACACGCTTGCACACTCACACACGCCTCCACACTTGCATACGCCTCTACTTACCTCCACACGTCCACGCTGTGTTCACACGCACACGCCTGCACTCACACTGCACAGCTACACACTCGCGCACACACCAGGCTCACATGTGGACGCACATGCTTGTACACTCAGGTGTGTTCACACACGTGCCTCTGCACACACACGCACACGCATCCACACCCTCACACACGTCCACGCTCACACTCACGTGTGCTCACACGTGCACACTCACACACTCATCATGGATCTACCGCTTTCTCTGCTGTGTGGAGTCCCGAGAGCTCTCGAGGGTCGGCCCAGAGAGGAAGACAGGCCCGTGGCAGCAGCCACGCACATGCGGCGCGCAGCTAGAAGAGCTCCGTGGCGCGCGGGCCGTCGCGTCTGCCCCACCGCGTACCTGGCCCCTTTGTCCTCTGGCATTTCGGTGGTGCGTCACGCTGGTCACAGTGTGCCTCAGCTGGTAGTAAGTGCACTTCATTTCTCTCCAAATGTGCTTTTTATTCAGTTCACAGATGAATCCAATTAGCATATCATTGTGACTGATTAAATATGCCTCATGTAAATTTACATGTCAAAACACGCCGAACTTAAACAGACCGACCGGGCTGCCAGGCGTCCGCACGCAGCTTCGCAGGCCAGGCCGGCTCGGAACGGAAGCGATCGCGTCTGAAACTGCGAGGATCACCAGGCAGACACGGAGGCCGGGAAGGAGCTGGTGTACCTCCTGCGTTGGGGGGGGGGGGGGGGCACAGACGTTCGCCTCTTTGTCTCCGATGAAGCTCCTGACGGGAGACTCCCCGTCCACACCGGGGCTGTCCCATCCAATGAGCTCATCAGGGGACGGAAATTCGGCCTCTGATCCGGGAAGGGTCCCTGGGCACTAAAGCCGAGACTGTTTCAAAGAGATCTTAGCAGGATTGAGTTGACACGGGAATGACTTCCACTGGAGGAAATTTCTTTGTTAAACACGTGCTAATGTTTATTATGCATAACATTTTCTTATCGTAAGTGATCTCGTTTGATGTCGTTCGTTTGTTCCTTGGCTTCTGGCATTCTTTTCAGGACGGAGCAAAACCCCAAGGATGAAAATGAGATCGTGAGCGTTGACGGAAAGCCTTCCCTGAAGTCCTCTAAAAGCAACGACCCCGGGTTTTGTGGTTGATTTGGGGGACAGTTTTCTAAATAACAAATTTGGTGACGTTTGGTTCAGAAATTCACGGCCAGAAATGCTTCCTGGGGGCAGCCTTGGGTCTTTGTCATCCCAGGGGTGGGCACTGTCCCTTCTCAGCCACACGTGGGGGCCTTCTGGGGGAGCCTGTCGCAGCAGCACAGTTGGCCAGCCACGCTGCCCTCTCGAGCCACCATGTCCCCGTGGGGCCATGTGTACCCAAGCTGCTGCCAGCAAGGACACAGGGTGTGGGCCGAGAGGGCCTGAGATGCACCTGTGTCCACCTGACTCACACCCCTGCCCCCTTGTGCCATCTGGCCCCACTCACGCCTGCCTCTGAGCACCCCCGGAGCGCCTCACCCATCACACACACAGCTCTGTCTTTTTGCCATCGCCGACTCGGGAGCAGGTTACTCTTTCAACCATGAACAAGGCCAGTGGAAGTGATTTCCATAAACTGACTCAGAAAGGGGTTTGTAGCTGGGGAGGGGTGTGGTGGCTTGTGGGGCATCTCAGAGAGCACGAGGTATGAGACAGGGACGGGCTTCACACCAGTGACGGTTTGGAAAAGCTCGTGGCGGGGGCAGATGCCCCATGAGGAACCGTCTGAATGGTGCCCCGGGGCTCCATCTGGGGCTCCGCTGGACGAGTTCGGGAGACGGGGAGGCCCTGCCTCTCCTCGCGGTGCGGCGTCAGTGCAGAAGCTTGGCTGTGGGATGTGTGCGGAGAGTGCGGGACGGGGCGGGCTCGGGGCCACCGCACACGGGAGCTCTGTGCGGGACGAGCAGGAGGACATGGCAGGAAACAAACTCTCTTAGTGTGTCTTGTCGTAAGTCGTTCAAGACACTCGGATTATGTGGTAAGAGAAAAGCGCTTAAACGTAACAGCGAGTTCCAGAAAGCTGAGTGTAAGCTTCCGGTCGCGTGAGTAGTGTTTCGGCTGAGGAAGATCTGGGGACACCGCAGAGCCGGCGTGGAAGCCGGTGCGCCCCCCTTCGGAATCCGGCTGCTGGGGACACGTGACATGGAGGTGGCCACGGGGGACGACATGGCGCTGCCCTCAGGCACCCCCTGGACCTTTCCTGGGCACGTGACAGGGTGGGCCGGGCTCCTACAAACGAAGCCAGCATGGACCCGTACCCCGAGGGTCGGACTCGGTACGCCAAGAGGGCCTGGGGTCACCTCCGCGGGGGTTGGGGACGTCATGAGGGAGGAGGAAACCCCACCGGACCTGCATTCGCGGGGGGGGGGGGGGCGGTCCAGGGCAAACACACGTCTCTCCCACGATGCAGCATTCGTCCAGCAAATGCTTCCGATGCCTTCCGCGGCCTCCGAGCAGGCCCGGCCATGGGGTGGCCCCACACCTCCTGGACCGTCGGGTGTGTCCGCGGGCGGCACGGGGCTCCACACCGTCTGCCCCAGACCAGGCTCTGCGGCGGACACCACGGCCCCGCCCCATCCCACCCATGGGTCCGTCGCTGCTTCCTTGTCTCCATGTGGACGGAGCCAGCCGCTCCTCCCCGACTTTGCCCTCACCGTGCTCCCCCCACCCCATCACTGTCCCTCCTGCCTGTGCCCAGGCTCCGAGCCCCACAGCCCAGCGCTCATTCTCCCTGGTTTCTCCACCCCGTCCGCCCTCTGGCTGCCCACGGAGGATGGGCACCGCCAGCCAAGCTTTCCAACAGCCCCCAGTGCCGCACTCTGGCCTGCCTGCCTCGGCGGCAACGCCCTCCCACACCGCACGGCTTTGCTCCCTCCACCTGCTCATCACCGCCCCGAAGGCAGTCACGGCCCCAGACCCCGGGAGGTCTCCTTAACAGACGCTCTGCAAGACACGGCACACCCCACCAACCACCACTTCTTTTTTTTTTTTTTTTTAAAGATTTTATTTATTTATTTGACAGAGAGATCACAAGTCGGCGGAGAGTCAGGCAGAGAGAGAGAGAGAGAGAAGCAGGCTCCCGCTGAGCAAAGAGCCCGATGCGGGGCTTGATCCCAAGACACTGAGATCATGACCTGAGCCGAAGGCAGCGGCTTAATCCACTGAGCCACCCAGGCGCCCCCCAACCACCACTTCTGTGTGTGACGGCACGATGCCCATCCCACGGCCAGTTAGAGGACCTCAGCTGCGCCCAGGGGTCCTGGGAAGCATGTGCTCTGCCCGCCCACCATCCAGCCACTGCTTTGTAAGCCACTCTTATGTTCCTTTTCAACAGAACCAAGTTTTTGCCATGTGCCCAGGGCTGGGTCGCCTTTAAACCCTTCTAAGGGTCTCTGGGGTCAGCTAGGGGACATTTCCAACTAACCCTTTACTGGCCGAATCTCAGGTCAGTTCTCACACAACTACCTCCTCATGGGGAAGGTTCTGCCTCATGGGCCTCCTGCGCGCCTGACTCTGCGGTGACCCTGCTAACCCGCTTGGACTCTGCCGGCTGTATTTTTAATCTGCAGGGGCTTCCAGTGTGCCCGACTGTGACCGAACCAAGAGTTCAGCGGACGGCTGTCACTTCATTAACACGCCTGGATCATCACGGAGCTTCCCCTCTAATTATTCACTGCTCAGTGTTTGCTCAAGTGAAGAGAAGGACACTTGCCTGACGTGCACAGAGCCAGGGACAGGAGAGTCTTCTGGGAAAGATGCTGGGGTCACAGGCCTCTGCTAAGTGCCAGCCCAACAGTCAGGGGGGCACACGTACCTGACACGGAGTATCCTTATAGTTTGTAAACCTCACAAGCAAAGATGAGCCACAGATGGACGCAGTGGCCACGACGGGACGGCTGCCTCCCCGGGGACCCACTCCGTGCCCACCATCTTGAGGCTGGCTCTGGCCAGGGTCCACCTGCTCCCGTTGGTGCCTGTGGGCACAGGAATTGCCGCCACTACCCCCCGTTTGCCACTCCAGCTCCTAACTCAGGTGAAGAACAAGAAACGGTCACGGACCCACCCGCCGTGTCCGTCCCCCAGGCTACAGTACAGGTGCCCGGTGCCCGCACGCCTCCCTCTGGGCACAGCCTTCGTGCTGTCAAGGGTGTGTTCCCACACCCGCCGCTGGGTCCCGGGCCTGTCCTGCTCCCCTCTGCTCCTTACACGTGTGTGCATGGACATCCCCGAGACCCCGAGCCCAGAAGGGCAGGGCGGCAGGTGGCAGGTTGCCTGCAGCTCATACAAAGTCTGTTCCGACGTGGGGGCCCAGTCAACATCTGCTGAGGGGGCGGACAGGGCCTGGGGTGGGGCAGGGTGGCCGAGACTGGGGTGACCGCAGTAGCCGGTTTCCGCGTCGCACGGCCACCGGGCCTGGCACTGAGCCCCCGACACCTCATTTACTCTCTACTCCCGCGTCCCGGGGCCGGCCTCTCACTCACGCTGCGGCCCAGAGTGCCTGTCGCTTGCCCAAGACCACACAGCAGCAAGGACCAGGCCAGGCCTGCGGTGGCGTCACGGTTCCTGCACCTGGGCTGTCCTGCTGCCCGTGCGGGAACTGGAGCACGAGGAAGACAGAGGTGAGTGGGAGGGTTTCCCTGCCCCGCACGGTGCCGGCGGCCAGGCTCCAGGCTCGACGCAGCGCAGCCAGAGCCAGCGGATCTCCCCTTCCCCGCTCTCTGGGGTTCCGGGAACGGTGGTGGGGAAAAAAGAGGCCAGACAAGAAAGGCAGCTGCCAAGGGCAGTCGTCGTGGCGGAGCAGAGGGGACCCGAGGCAGGGGTGGGGCCCGGGGCTCGTCCCGGCCATGCTGCCTGTGAACGGACACTCGGCCCGCCCTGCTCGATACCCCTGACCGGGCAGCTCGGGAAGACTTCTGTCCACACAGCATCCCTGCCAAGCGAGCACACGTGTGAGCGCTCCCTGTGACCGACGGCAGGAAACCCCGACGCCGAGCTCAGCTGACATGGGAGCAGCGCCGGGCAGGGCAGATGGACGTCTCTCTGGCGGCCCACGGAGGGGCTGTGGTCCCACTCCTTGTGGGCAGGACATGCCCCGAGGTCCCATGGGCCCCACTGGCCTCGTCCACAACTAAGCAACGAGCCTTTCTCGGCAGAAAGTTTCAGTCTCATAGACCTACAGGGCGGCATGTCAGGGTTTTCTCCATAACCAACCAGGAGCCGGTTACAGGGATGAGACCACAGCCCACTGCGCCGGGCAGCTCCGCGTCCCCGCTTCAGGCTGACCGGGCTCATCCCGGAGCCGGTGCTGCTGCGGACGGTCTCCGTGAGCACACAGCCCACGCGGCTCCGGACACACACACTCCCGCCACGCTCCCTCGGGAGCTCGGGGGGGACCTTCCTGCCACGGCTAGCTCCTGCCGTCTGCCCACCAGCCTTCCCCCTTCTCTGCCCCCCCGTGATGCGGCTTAGCCCATGGGTCTCTGTCCTCACAGGGCGGCTCCCTCTCCATGACCAGGCCCCAACCCGACCCCCACGACCCACCTCGATGTGACGACATCTACAGGGTCCTTCTCTCCAAGTAGGGTTGCGTCTCTGGGCCTGGGGTTGGGACCTGGATGTGGCTCGGGGACAGCATTCCACCCACGACGGGCGGTAACCCCAGTCATCACTCCCATGAGCCCAGCTGCCGGACACGGCCCGAGCATCGTTGTCACATCCGTGTGAGTGGCGTGGGGAGAAGCCGTGTCAGCCTCGTGGTGGAGCAACGCCGGGACCTGAGCTCCGGCCTCCTGCTTCCAAACTGCACCGCCTCATGGCCTCTGTGGCCTGACGTTCCTGACGTCACTGGGGGACAAAGCCCACGTCCGGGCGCCATGAGCTGCCACGGGCTCACTTTTGGGCCGGGACAGGCCACTGTGCCCGCTCCTCAGTCAGGCCCGACTACAGCCACATCGCAAAGTGAATGGACAGAACCAGCCCCCCGGCTCCGCTTAGAGATGTGCGCCTGCCTCTGCCGCGGTGCACGCACAGGCGACTGACGCTGAGAAACAAGGGGCACCTGGGTCACCACGGGACGAAGCCAAGGGCGGCTCTCCACACGCTCACCGTGGCCACCGCGTGTCCTGTGGGAGTGGGCTGCCGCGCATGAGCCTCTGCAGAAGCGGCCCACGGAGCTCATCTTTTCCAGGCCGAAGCCGCTTCAAGGGGAGGGCAGACCGTGCCACAGCTGCCACGCAACAGTGCCACGGCTGCCACGCAACAGTGGGAGCTCAGAGGCCCCCGTCCGCGGGGTTTCCAGAGAACGTTTTGGCTGCGGACCCAGAGGAGGCCGTGGAGGGGAGGTTTCCATGGTCGGAGCCACTGCATGTGGTTAGAAGAGCGGTGCATGGCATTATGGCCAAGGGCTCCTTCCTCACCAGCACCGTGACCTCCAGCCACGACCTGGGGCCGCTCGGTGCAGCGTGGAAGGACCCGGCAGTGGGTCTGAAAGAGGCAGTTCTCCCACTGAAACACTGACGTTACTGTCACCTGAGCCACTCTGAGTGCAGCTAACAGCGCAGACCTGTCTGCTCCCGGGAAGCGTCCAACTGCTGGACCACAGCAAGTGCCAAAGAGCCAGGGATGTGGCCCTTCGTGCAGCAGCCACGAACTCAGAAACACCAGAACACCGTCAGTGCTTCAGCGAGAAAGCCAGAGTCCATGGAGCCTGAGCGCCTGGTCCAGCTGCGGAAATTCAGGCCCTGAACCAGCTTCCAGCACCAGAGCAGCCCCGGAGCAATGGCACAGCGACCTCACCCTTCCAGGGAGGGGTGCGGACCTGACCTTGTGCATGGGGAAAGTGGGGTTCCCGAAAGACACTCTAGGAGAACCAGAATAGGGATCAGAGTTGTCGCCTGACTCAGCCTGGGCCGCAGCCACTGGCTCCTTGGGGCTGGGATGCAGCATGACGCGCAGACGGAGGCTGCTGCCTCCTCAGGCACCGTCAGGACCTGTCAGGGATGGGGGCACCCGGGCTGCTCCCAGGGTCAGCACAACGTCCCTCAGCACCTAGTTAGCTAACGGCCAATCTGCATCCTCAGACGCGCAGCACACACCTGCGCGCACACACACCCAGCACACGCACACACACACCCAGCACACACACACACACACACACACACACACACACAGGACTGAACACATACATGCTACATGTGCTTACCTGTCCACACAAGACACAGTAAACACATCGCAGACACATCTGTGCACACACGGGACGTACACTCATGCACAAGCACACATCAAACAGGCCGGCACACCTGTCCCGGCACCACACACATGTGCACAAACACCTGCACACCTGCACACTCAGCTCCGCTGCTCAGGCTAAGACCCCGCAGGCCCTCTGGGGCGGGTTAGGTACAAATCAAAAACACACTCCACCTGCCGCCCTCCGCAAACGAGTGCCCCAACTGTGCGGATTCCCTGCGGGCCACTGTTCACCGCAGCCGACGTGCTGCACCCGCAGCTCTGGGCGCACACGCCGGGCCCTCGGGAGCAGCTCCCGTATCTCAGCCCCTGTGCTCTGCATTCCCGGGGCCACCAACGGGCAGTGTCTCCGGGGACGGTGGCATTGCAAATGTGTGTGCACGCCGGCCACAGGCAGGCTCCTGCCTCCAAGCAGAGCGTGAGCCCCCTCACAGCACAGGAAGGCAGAACATGGGGGTCAGTTCTGCACAGTCCAGTGGAAAACAGACGCATGAGGAAAGTTCAGTTTAACCTGGCTCACCTCACACCCAATCTGAAGACACATGAGAGCTTGGAGCCCGGGCACCTGAGCCCGGGCCATCCCAGTGACCAGACAAGGCTCCTGAAAGAAAGCTGAGAAGCTGAGGCCACGGGCCGGGGGCAGTGGTGGGACCACAGGCAATGGGCTCCGTCCTCCTTCTGCCCCGGACTCACGGGGACAAGCAGTGGGTGCTCCCGACCAAGCTCCACCACGCAACCTGCACCCAATGGGCCGGTGTGGGCCCAGCACCTGCCAGTGGTCCGGGTCCTCATCCCTCCCAGGCTCCCTCCCCAACCGCAGGGCAAGAGGCCCAGCAGACCTGGAAGGACAGGAGCGGGGGCTTCCGCCTTAACGTGGGCTTGTGTGTGCCTGTCCAGGCCTAGTGCTCCAGGAGAGGGAGGAGACAGCACCTTCCGGAGGACCAGGGAGCAGGAAGGCACCGACCCATGGTGACTGGTACTGCCAGGACTGTCCCAGGATGAATGCCCACCATGCTTCTCTCTGTAAAGCATCTGAGAGAGAGCCGCCCACACAGAGAGCACCGTCTACACAGAGAGAGCCGTCCACACAGAGAGCTCGCTGTCTACACAGAGAGAGCCGTCCACACAGAGAGCACCGTCCACACAGAGGGAGCTGTCCACACAGACAGCACCATCTACACAGAGAGACGCTGCATTTGAGGGCGCCAATGGCTCCATCTTTCTAGGAACAACCCTTGCTCTTTTTCAGGGTCCTGTCTTCTTCTCCACAACCTGGAATTCTTGATTTGAGCCACTTCTGGAAGTTCATCTGTGAGGGCCATTGGGACGTTTGCTGCTGGTAGGGGTTGGAAGAGAAAGGCCCGCGCTCCGATGACCAGCCGGACCACTGGCTCAATCACACTGTCCCCAGCCGGTGCCGGAAGGGAACTTCCGTCCACTCTCTGTACACGTCACATGAATGTGTCACAGACCCACCCGGTTATCTGGCGTCCCTGGGAACACAGGGTCACAGAGTGGAGACGGGGGCACAGAGCAGCTCACGTAGGAACTCACACGTGACACAGAGACTTCGCTTCACGCAGAGCAGGCTAGAGAAGAAAGCATGGGAAGGGAAGGGGAGCTGGGGCAGGATACAACATGGTGTGACGGGTCCATGCAACAGGCATAGGACAGGGTGCGACAGAGGACACGGTACCACCGGAGACATCCTCCTGGGGGAGAGATGCTCCTGAGGGGCCCACAGTGCAGAGACGAGCCTCCTGGCAGCCTGGGTGAAAAGGAATGCACGGCAGGTAGGCCATTCCTACCCTCTAGTGGCTGAGTCCATGGTTCCACAGGGCACCAGCCTCTATCCTGCTTCCAGCCCCAAGAGCCAGGATGGGGCCTTCTGGATGGAAGACCAGGAGAATCGCCCTCATCAGCCGCAGGCGTGTTTTCCCACAAGCGTTTCTCCATCACAGAACCAAGGATGGAAGGTCATGGTGGAGCCCGCCAGGTCTACAGAGGGCCCGCCTGCAGGAATGATGACGCAAACCAGCCCTGGGGTCGCAGGCCTCCAGCGCCCACAGCGCTTGGGTGCAAGGTACGTGTATGCTCAGCACAGCAGGGGCCCGGAGGCTGCGGGCCGTGGGGCCAGTGAGGTCAGAGAGACAGGCAGGGCTGTGCCAGGCTGGAGGGAGCGCGGTGGCAGCCACACAGCCCGACAGCCGGGTCATGGGTATACGGGAGTTCGTGTTTTCAAGGCAGGGAGATGTAAGTGGCACCATTCACCAAACGGAAGCTGGAAATTCTTTTACTCATTCAGTTTTTAGAATAAAGTCAAACATCCATGAGGGCCTTCAAAAAAAATTACACATTCTAGATTTAATTACAGATAAAAGAAATGCAACTTCTATTAAAAAACGATAAGTGGCATATTTAGAATGGAAACCACCCTGGAGCACGAGAATGTTCCTGTCCCTCTCGGCACTCTTTCAGAATAAGAAAGTCACATGGGCCTTTGGTTCTTGAACAGGTTCCTTACAAGAGAGACGAGGGGGCACGCGCAGCCGGGCTGGTAGGGTAACCCATCTGGGACGGAGCCCGCTCACTCTCTAACCCCAGGCAGGCCCCGATTTCCCCCACAGGGCTGCAACGTTCTGCGTTCAAAGCCCCTTCTGACATCAACTCGTGCTTCCATTTATCTTCTCCAAGGACCGCCGGGCAGAGCCATCCGTCTGTCCGCAAGCAGGCGGCGGTCGGGAGGGTCCGCTGCAGACGGACTCCGCCGCAGAGGGCCGCGCTCCGGGACCGCGGGCTGTGGGTCTACCCCGCATGCGGCCGAGTCTCTGGCTCCGGGGTGCAGAGACGTCCCCGACGCAGGGCCGGCGTCCCACTGGGGCTCACCGAGCACCTGCACACGGTGCTTCTGCCCCCGCAGGCACCTCTGAACAGCTCCCGACCCTTCAGTGAGCAGCAGGCCAGTGGTCGGTGGGCATTGTGGGACGTCCACAAAACGCGGTGACAACACCAAGAATGATTCTCCCTCACAAAGATGTCAAAGTTAGGGTTACTCCTGGGAACAGTTTCCCTGAGCTGTCCCAGCCTCACGTGACCGGCCCTCCTGGAGGTCCTGCCCCGTCCGGGCGTAGCTCCAGGACCCAGCAGACCCCTGGGGCAGTCCGGCGACCACAGGCCCACCGCCCTGAAACGGAGAGTTTTAGGGCCCCGAGGCTGGCGGGCAAGCAGCAGAGACCGAGCTGACTTCCAGCCCGTTCTCGGTCTCCACGCCCTCGAGCGTTACGGGGTGAGCAGTCATCGTGCCAGACCAGAATCGCAAATTTGAGGGCGTCAGGCCACCTTCCCTCTGTCCTGGAGCTCCTCTCCCCACAGCCCACAGAGAAGCGGGTGGCTGCCGATGCGGTGGCAGGGTCAGAAGTCTGGGCGGTGTTACGGGGGCAGGAAGGGTCAGGATGAGCTTTTATCTCCACAGATGAAAATGCCATCACTTGCTCTTCAGTGAAGACCTCCATTCGGGGAGTCACGAAACCGGGGAAACGCAGTGCAAATGCACGTTTTTCTTCTCTCGACGTCACTGCTCCCATCAACCCCAAATACGGATGGTGTTCCGTGCCGTGGGCAGAGCCAGGCTGGGCGGCAAGTCTGACGACGTGTGAGACGTGGGTCTGTCTCCGGGGGTGTCTGTGCACGGCGGTGGGGATGGCAGACGTTAACCCCGCCCGGCGGGAGGGCCCGAGCTCTGCTGGGCCCCGCTCCAGAGCATGCAGAACTAGTAGGTAACAAGCTGGGACCCTACGAACCCCTGTCCTAGAACTGGAGTCTGCAAATGTTCTCTGGGAAAAGCCACAGTCGAGAGCTGAGGCAACCACAGAGGAGATGACGTGGCTGAGGGCCAGGAGGCTGGGGGGCCGAGGGCCGCAGCTGGCCACCCATGAAAAGGGGTGAGGCAGGGCGTGGCTCATGGGGCAGGGACAGGCCAGCACTGGGCAAGGGCTGGAGCCCCGAAGAGCCACGAGCATCAGCGCCGTAAGCTGTCCCCAGACGAGGGAGGATGGTCAGGGCTTAGGTGTGAGGGCAGGACGGGGCAGGCAGCCGGTGTGTAGGGGTGTGGGCAGGGGTGATGCCGGCAGGGCTTTGCTGGACAGAAGGCCTCTGCGCAGCAAGTGGCCCTGGGCTCTGGCTCCCCTGCCTTCCCTGCAATGCTGGGGTCCAAGAGAGCAGGAAGGCGGCGGTCCTGGTGGGGCGGGGGCACACGGGCTGCTCCGGTGCTGTCCATGTGGGCCCGCCCCTCGGCCCAGGTCCCCGCAACCATCAGAAGCCCAGCACAGGGCGTCTCTGCTGCCCCTCTCTGGCCCAGAGAAGGGAAACCCCACCCCCGCAGGGAAGCGTCCGCTGGTGGCGACGGCCGGGCCCAGGAGGAAAGGGTCCAAAAGTCAAGAAACTCGGGATGTGGGGACTCTTGACAGTGAAGGCTCAGCTCCGGTCACCACCGCCCAACCGGGTGGAGCCCAGCTTCATCCTAGACGGTCTCCTCCAGCATGCGTCAGCTGGGCGGGACGCGGGTTCCCTGGTGACATCAGCGTGGCTGTGAGGTCGGGGGGGCGTCCCGACCCGCCGCTCCGGGCCCAGGAGGGGTCGTAGCAACGCACCTGCTTAGGACGGGCTCCTGTGCTTTCCTGCTTCTCTCCGGGGCTTCGGACGACAGGCCGACCCAGCGCAAACCGCGTTACGTGCAGCCGGCATCACCGTACAGACGTGTCCACGCAGGGGCGGCGCCGGCGCCGAGGTGGGCCTCCCTCCCACGCTGCCCTTCTGCCATGTGAACGCCGCGAGCCGCTGCTGACCGTCGGCTGCCCAGGCTTCCTTCCTTCTCCCCGCCCTCACGTAGACGTCCAGGGAGCCACGGTGGCCCACGCGTCCCCCACCCGTGGCGGGAAGAGCTGCGGTTGCATGTTCTGGCGCACCACCGGGGCGTCTGACCCGGTCAGCACGCTGCCGCCTTCTTTACACCGTATGCCGTGGACGTCCCGCACCACGAGACACCGCTGTCAGCCCCTGGCCTAAAGGACAACGCCCGTGGATGACGCTGTGTCACCACCTGCGGGCACAACGTCTCGGCCTCTATGCGTCCAGCCACACAAAGACAACAGCAACTAACAAGCCCTTCAGCTTGAATCGCGTCTCCCACCGAATCTGTCCGAACTCGTTTGCTGCTGCCGCAACCTCGCCGTGTAATTGCTGGCCCCGTACCTGACCACGAAGGAGCCCAGGGCTTGCCAAGACCCAACGACCGCCCAAAGTCTCGGAGCAGGAGAGAACAGGGACAGGGACCCAGGCTCAGGACCCACGTCCCCGTCCCTCATGGTCCTCCCTCCCAGCCGCCACGTCACAGGAGAGCGGCCGGAGCTGAGGGCCCCGGAACGGGCTCTCCCCGGCTCACACCTGACGGTCCCCTACAGCCAAACACCCACGCGGACGCACCAGGCTGAGGTAAGGAAGCCGCACCGCCCTCGGCTCCACCGGAGACCTCCACCGTGGAGGGGTCCCACGTCCCCCAGCTGAGCCCTTTCTGTCCCCATGGCTGACCTGCTGATGGCCCACAACCTCCGTGCCCGTCACAGCAGGTGGGCAAGGTGCCCTGCCACACGTCACCATGTCTTCCTGGGGGGAGGTGTCCCAGGGCCCGTGTGGGTGCCAGCCTTGCTGCATCGACTCCCGGGTTCGTTTTCAAGCAAGAGCCCTCAGAAGCGAGCGTCCCAGGCAGGAAGACGAGGTGGCTGATGAACGGGAACACGCCCCACGGGCACGGAGTCAGCCTCTGCGGGGGTGCTGGCCGGCACCATCGGTCGGGGACACATCTCGGGCAGAAGGACTTCTCACCCAAGTGCCAGAGACTCAGGCTGGTCCCAAATGTCAGGGCCTGTTCCCCCCCCGCCCCAGGCAGCTCTGGGCTCTCACACCTTCCGGACCCTCTGCACTTCCAGCAAGAGGTCCTCTCCCGAGTCTGAGTCCCGGCATCTGTAGGAGCTGCCGGGGGCCGGCCGGTGACAGTTTGCCAGCCCGAGCACCCTGCATGGCAGGCATGTGCCGATGGGTTCTGCAGCTGGAGGGGCCCGTGTGCCACACGCCCGCCGTGCAGGAAACACACCTACCACTGAGCCTCCTGAAGCAAACACAGGGGCAATCCATGGGCTGAGTGCCCCTGTGTGCTGGTGGGGACGGCCACCTGCACCAAGAGGCCCTCCTGTGGTGGGCCCCACCGGGAGTCACTGAGGGACAGGCACTGAGGGCTGCGCAGGGAGAGACTGGACCCGGAGGGGCCACGAGGAGGCCGTACACCCAGCTGCTGCGAAGCCTCGATGCGGGCACGCCGGGGACTTGTGGGGAATCGGGCGCAGGCGTGCTGGGGCCAGGCGTGGACGGGCAGCCCACCCTGAACTAGTGCCACCTCTGCTCCGCTGTCCCCTGTTGCCATGGGGACTGCGGTTTGGGAGCTTCTGACGCGCTGGAGATGGCCTGCTGGAGGCCCAGGCCTGCGCAGTGGCTGATGGAGCTGAGCTGGGACGCTTGTGCCTAGACGGCAGGTCCCACGAGCCGCTCCCTGCACGCAGGCAGGGGAACACCCAGACCCCTGCCCGTCTCCTCACCTGGGAGCCTGTCTTGAACAATGTCCTTACAAGCCTCCGGTAGCCCCACATTTTCCAAACAAGACACCTCCTGTGTAGGCACGAGCTAACAGTCTCACGCGAAGACGTGAGAAACCCACGCGGCCAGAAGAGAGACACCACCCGAGCTGTCACGCCGCCCTGTCTGCAACCTGAGCTTCCAGCCGGGGCATGCCTGAACAGACAGCGACCAGCCCCCAGCAGCCCCGAGCTGCACGTCACATTCCAGGGGCACCTTGACCCACACAAATCACCTCCCCAACCCCTGAAGCAGCTTCCAGGTGCTCGGGCCGCCCCCTTTCCTGTTTCCCTCGCCCTGCACCCTGTCTCCTGCCGGTGGAGCCTATTAAAGCTGTGGGCCGAGGGCGGACCCAGGCACCTGTGCCCCCTCACACCACTCAGACCCGCACGGCCGTCTCCGAGGCGGCGACCTCCCTTCCCTAGCCGGTCCGGCCGGCTCCGTGGCCGACACACGGTGCAGTGTGTCCGGTCATGCCATGCTGGTCGCTTCTCCACTCACTTGAAGTAAAGGCCCACCGACACGGGCTCCCCCAGATGCTGATCTGGATGAGGATTTTCTTTGGGGAAACACAAAGAGCTGTGGGCAGTGAGGGACACGGTGGGACATCGGTCGTCAAGAGAGGGCTGTGCTCGGAGAGCTGACCGGCCGCACACAGCTCACATGAGGCAGACTCGCAATCAACTGCTCGTGTGCGGGCAGTCGCGACCATCTGCGATGACACACGTCGGTCACGTCCTGGGAGCGGCTGCTGGGCTCCAACACCCACGGTGGGAAAGCAGCGTCCGCAGCAGAGGGCCGTGCCGGGAGCCGTCAGCAGTCAGAGCCGCTGAAGCGGGGCCGCCCCCGTCTCACGGACACGGACCTGGAAGGTAAGGCTCTCCAAGTCCCCACAGCCTGGTGGCGACCGAGCGCACCTGGGCCAGGGCACTGTGCCTCAGGACCCCACTCCCGGCGACAGGCAGCTTCTCTGGCCCCGTGTCCAGCCCACCTGGAGGGGTCTGTGTCCCGTCGTAGAGATGGGAGAAAGCACTGATTCCACCACAGCGTTCCTCACGAGACGCCGGTGCGCACGTACAGCCCGCGTGCTGATGAAACTAGACAACTTCCACCTGCCATGCGAAGGCCAAGGCCGGACTGGGCACCGTGGTCAGCAGCTCGGTCAGCAGCAGAGCGAGACGGACAGCTCAGGACCCGTGGCCTGCATGGCACAGCCGACCCTCCAGCCTCAGAAATCCCCCACCAGATACATCTTGCCCGCGGCAGGAGCAGACGGGAGGACCACCTGGCAGGCTGGTGGTCGAGGCCCTTCCAGTGGGTGCGGAAGGGGTGGGGCTCTGGTTCCCTTCCAGCCCCCGACAGAAGCTGCCGAGCCCCTGGAAGCCTGAGGAACAGTGGCTCGCGGGACCCCTGGGTCCCGGGGAGCACAGAGTGACGGACGCTGTCAGCGGCAGGAGGGAGGCTGCACGCCCCGCTTAGAGCGGACGGCAGGACGACGGGCAGAAGCGAAGGTCACCACCGCCACAGTGCGGAGAGGAGCGTGTGCCCAAACCTCCCGGCACGAAGTTCCTGACGTCTCCACAATGCAGAATGTCCCCCAAAGGCAGTGTGTGCCGGCCGGCAGCAGACTTGTTTACTTCAGTTGCTGGAACCGTGTCTTTGTACCCCCCGTGCATCCCGCCGCTGGGCTGCTGGGGCAGCTCCGGACGACACCTCCCAACCCACCCTGGCTTTCTGCCCGGCAGGAGCGAGGACAGCGGCCCTGACCGGACAGAGCTCCTCTTGTCCCCAGAGTGAGAAACGCACGTTACAGCCAAGCGTGTCAGAGCTGATTCTACTCTAGAGACAGAGCCTGCCTCTGCTAACCACACTGATGCCTCGAAGGGGATGATTTCGTGGTCTCTGGTCTGCACAGGACGAAGGTTTCTCAGGATGTTCAAAGGGTCCGAGGCCTCTTTCTACCCTTTGCTTTTGAAGTGTCATCTCAGTCCCGTCAGACAAGCTCAGCTCTCCCGTCGCAAGCCATCACGGGCGCAGGACACCGAGTGGTGGGACTGGAGGACAAGCCACAGCGACCGTCCTGAGCTCCACTTCACGCTGAACCCACTGTCTCCGGCCTCCGACCTCCGACCGGCCACCCTGGCCCGCGCGGGACACCCGTATCCTCCGTTCTTGCTTCCATGCCTTTGTCTCCTGCCCGGGGCAGCTTCCCCGCGGGCCTTGTTCTGGTGTTCCACAGGCCTGGTGGATGCTGAGGCAGCCACCTCGCCCTCCCGTGCCATCCACTGCCCGCACGCTCCCTACTGACCTCTTGGGCAGGCCCTTGCCCATCCACTGGGGCCCTACAGGCTGGCCACGCCTGGTGACCCCTCCACCTGGCACTGTCCAAAGCCACTGGGCCAACAGCAGAACCAGCACCCGGGCCACACACCGGACCCTCAGCAAGGCTGGTGTGCAGGCGGCGGCCAGCTCGGCTGGAAATGACCGCCGAGCCCGTGCCCGCCCTCCTGCCGTGGGTGGGTCAGTGCGCCCCCGCCCCGCCGGGAGCACCCAGCTCTGCCCCCTCACCGCACAGCCCACTGGCTGCTCTGGCCGGAGCCTCCCCATCTGGGTGGTGAGAGCTCCAAGAGCGACACCGGCCTGCATCTGACGCTCTGACTCTACATTTCAGGGAAGTGTGCGGGACATCGTGACTCTGCAACTCTATTCATTTCTCACAGGTGCCTCGTTCCCCCACACACGAACACAAACTTCCTACCAAGTGGGCCCTTTCTAACATATCCAGGGCACCCTGCTTATTTTTCCCCCAAAAAGGACAACTTCTTTCCACACGGGGTCCACCAGGCTGTCTCACCCTGAGTCAGAAAGCAGTGTCCACAGGCAGGTTCTGGGCCACATGTGGCCGTGACACACACACACACACAGCCCCCTGGACGCTTGCTGGCTCCAGAGGCGTGTCCCCCAGCGGGCGGCCCAAGGTGGACGGACACGGTGGGAGTGTGCCACTCGTGCCGCAGCGGGGTCTCCCCTCCCCCTGCCCAGACCGGGAGGCCTCCAGGGTTCAGATTCCTGTCGTAGGCGTGGCTGTGGGGACCCCAGGAAGGCAAGCGGATTCCCTCAGCCAGAGGAAGGCCAAGCCTGAGAGCTCCGTGCAGACACCGAAGACACAATCCCACACGCAAAGCCTGATTTGGGACTGATTTTGGATTCCAGCACCCAGCCCGTGCCCACCCTCTGTCCCCAGGACCCTCTGTCCCCGGGGACTCTGTGCCTCGGCCTTTCTGCTGGCCGGCTCTCCTGTGACCAACCTCCCCTCCCCTTCCAGCCTACCTAAGACCCTCCCAAGGCCAGCCACTCTGTACAGACTTATCTGGAGAGGGACCCGCAGGGTTATGTCTCTGAAAGACCGGCTAGGCTCCGCAGGCAGGCGGCTGTCCCCCGGTGCCGACGTCAGCCCACGGCCTGCGCAGTGCCGAGCCCGGCAGAGAACCTGAGGAAGCCGGAAGCACTGACGTTCATGCGAGAGCGGCAGCTCGGACGGCTGGACCACGTGTGTGTCCCGGACGGGCTCGTCTCATAGAGCCCGGCTGGACTCAGTTATGCTTCCCGAAATGAACACGGCTGCCCGCTTGACGCAGACTCCAGGAGGCCGGGCAGCATGCCCTGTCGCGGGGGCTCTGGGGTCAAACGTCATGTGTACGGAGCACAGCTGTGCCCACCTCTCTCTGCAGTTTGCGTTCCAACCCCCGAAACCCGCCCTCGAGGCCTCGGGGTCCAGGGATGAGCCCCACGTGGGCATCCAGGACGGCGTCCAGAAGGAACAGCCTCGCTCTCCTGCGTGCAGACCCTGCATAAACCACAAGCAGGAAGCAACACAGCAGAGAGGACACGCGCCAACTCCTACAGACGCTGGACAGGTAAAGGAGTAATGAGCCAGGCTGCAGCCACAGGACTCGGGGAAAGTCAGCACGTCCTTGAATAAGGAGATGTTTGAAATGGCACGAGCTGCCTCCCCAGCAAGATGACAGGAAGAATGGTGCCCAAAGGGCAAGCCTTAGAGGTTCTGTTTGGACAAGAGTGAGCGGGCTGACCCGAAGGCCAGAGGGAGACCGCCGCCAATACAGCCAGCCAGCAGCGACACGGTCAGCGAGCGAGTCGAGCCGCCACCCGGCAGAAGCCCGGCCCTGAAAACCCAGCGCTCGGGCACCAGGAGAGGGTGGTCCACGCGGGAACAGGTGATCTCGGGGGCAGGGCCACATACAAGGGCGCACCCCGCAGTGAGTTGCGGGAGCCCAGGGTTTGGGGTTTGGTGTGGGGGCAGCTGCACAGGGGACGGCAAGCGTGCTTTCTAAAAGATGACGCTGCTGTATGCTCTCCGAAAGGAGAAATGCAAAAATGGACTAGAAACATGCTACTCAAGAATATACCAAGGAATACCAAGGAAGTGAAGTAGGAAGAACTTCTCCGTCCTGCCCGATTCGATCAGAGGCCGCGGCCAGCAGGACGGACAGGAACCAGACGTCCGGCCGTGGCACCCTGCCGCGTGTGCAGGTAGGACTGTGAGCCCGGGCAGGGAACGCTCACCAGTAACACATCCCGCCAGCGGCTTCTCCACACCCGGGGACACAAAAGCTCCTACTTGTCATGCCCGCTCACTTCCCACATTCACTGGTGCCTTGTGTCCACGCGAGGTCGTGCATTCAGAAGGACGTCAAGGAAAGAATCACGGGACATGAGGAAGTGGCTCCAAAAGAGGAGAAGGGGCGGCACGCAGCCATCTCGACGGGCACACCGGACGTCTGGTTAGAACCAACGCGGTGTTCACGGCAAGCCTGGTCGTGAGGTTTTGTACCATGTGCGTGAGGTCAGCGAGCAAAGCCCTTTGAAGCCCATCAGTGGGCTGTGTCCCCTTCACTAGTCAGGAACCCACGAGGGCCTCGAACGTGCCAGCAGGCCCCGAGGGAGCGCACCGCAGTGACGGGGTCTGCAGGAAGTGACCCCAGCAGGTGCCCGGCACCCACGGCACCCCCACCCTTGAGCAGGGCCTCCTGGATCGGACCACTCGGTAGCTTGCGACAAGGCCTCCATGTCGCCGGGAAACAGGAAACCACAAAGAGTTCCTTTCCCTGAACACGCGCGGTGACTTCATGTCCCTCCTGGCCCCAGCGCCCTCGCAGCCCCGTACGCGGAGCGGGGCAGCGTGCGACCGCTGAACCCTAATAGTCACGAAGTTATTTTTCGTCCTCTCTTTCCTGCACAGCCTCAAGTGCATCCAGAATAGCCTGAAACGACTCACAACATAGAAGAACTAATTTTCTGGAACTGTGCCCGTGTGTCGCCGTTGGCACCCTCGGCTCGTACCGCTCTGAGCTCGCAAGGCTGTTGTGCCGCAAAGCCAGGTCTCCAGAAGGTGGGGGCCGGGACACCCAAACGTCCACCTGTCGGCGGCCCCCCCTTGGCATACGGAACTTTGGTAACAACACGAACACGTTAAAATGCCCAAGAAGCTGGATTTGGGGTGATGGACCTCGTTTTCCCGAGGGAGCAAGGAAAGAAGCGAAGGTCTCTCTGTTTCACTGACTCACGGTCGGTGAGTGTGCGCTGCGGACTGTCCCCGAGACGCAGCTGCCCTCTGTCGCAGCAGACCCCACCTGGAAAATGTTCCTTCCCAGCCCTGGGATGAATGGCCACTTGGAGAACAGCTGGGACGGCTCCGCCTGGAAAACGCTGTACCTGACTGGGGCTGGAATACGGCCGATTGCCCCTTGTGCAGAGCAGCTGGATGGGAGAGTGGGCGCGGCAGGGGAGGAGGGCGGTCTGGGCCACCGACACCGTCCTGTCCTGTTTCCAGAGGAGAGCGCAGTGACCGAGTCTGTAGGCCCTGCTGGGGCCTCCGGGCTGGGGGACACACGGCCCAGCTTTGCCCAGTTACACCAGGCACTCTGGCCTCACCGTGACACAAGGCACTGGCATGAAGCCTGGGACTCTCCTCAGAGCAGGAACCGGTCAGCTTGCTGGAGGTACGATGTTGTAAGGGATTCACCCGCAGCCAAAATTACTGGACTCCAAGTCCGCACTTCCAGGAAGAGTTACTATCGGCACCAAGATACCCCACGGGTAACACTTAGCAACAACGAAAATGGCAGACCAGAGGCTCATCCCACGGGCTGAGCACGGGAGCCACGCCCCAGCCCGGGCAAACCGCGCTGGCAGGGAGAGGCTCCAGGTCTCCAGCCAGGCCAGCAGGAGTCCCCGGGGCTCTAGAAGCAGAGCTGTGACCATTCCTGTTTCTGTTCAACGCTCCCTCTGGCACCATCTTGGCCTCTGACAGACAGAAGCACACACTGCCCAGGACGCCAGGGACGCCAGGAGCGACAGGTGGTCATTTTGTCCACTCAGGGGCTGGGGGCTGCCGCAGGCCCGAGACCCTTGCTCGCCAGGCACAAGCCTCTGTCTCCGAGGGAGCCGTGTGGTCCCCGTCCTCCGCCGGCAGCGGGCGGGCCTCATGACGACCACGAGGCCCCAGCCGTGCCTGCCGCCCCGGCCGCCCATCTGCCCGTTAGATGGTGGGGTGCCGGGGAGACTGTGCGTTTCCTCCACCCGGTGTGCATGTCCACGCGGGGCTGTGTCGACACGGCCTTACCTGTAGCCTGCTCCACGTCTGCCGCCGTCAGGTTCCGGACACTGGCGCTCACTCTGAAGGTCACGGCTGGTCCCAGAACACTGGAAGAGACGAGAGAGAGCTCAGAACCGCCCCAGCATCCCGCGTGGCTTCTCTGTGGCCACACGGAAAACACCCACACGCTCAGAACGCGCGTGAGGCCGCTACCACGGTGGGGGTGACCTCCGGCCCACGGCGGACTCTGCCCCTCATTCGGTCATCCCACCGCCCTGCTGTGCTCTCGGAGCCGAGCCGCAGTGCGTGTGACACGTCCAACCGACCCCAACCCACCAACAAGGACGAGCAGAGGTTCTCGCGAAGGGAACGGTCACGGTGACGGAGTTTAGCACTGGGCTCCGATGGGAGCACCAGGAATCAGAGGCAGAAAGAGCAGAGACGGTATTTCAAAACCTCTTGACAAGACCCGCTTAAAAACTTACCAAAGTCACTAAGAACGATTTAGTATAAAAATAACTAGCGGGGAATTGCCAGACAGGAATGATTAAAATCTTCAAAGCTTTTTAAATACTATGTTAAGTATAAGTTTGAAAAAATACGTCCCGTCTGAAATCATTTCATTCAGGAAGAGGAGCAGGCGAGGACAGGGCTGGTCCTCCAGCTGCCTGGGCTCCGGCTCCAGTTGCCGGGACTCCCCGAGGGAAGTGCGACCCTCCATCGGCTTCTCCCTCTCACGAAGAAGGTGCACAGCCCGGAGCTGGCACCCAGAGGGCACAGAAGGCCATGCAGCTCGCAGGGAAGGCTGTGTCCTCGCCCCCCGCACAGACGCCGCTGTGCCTCTCGGGTCCCAGAGGTACTGGGTGCCGCCGGTCGGACAGATGCCCTTCCCGTCGGTCACTGCGGGCTCCCGCCGCTGTCTGCAGCAGGCACTGCATCCCACAGTCCTTCGGCCCAGGACCCTTTCACTATGCATGGATTCAACGCCTGGAGCAGAACCACCGTGCGTCACCTGCTGGACTCCTGTGTGGCGGGGACACCGCCTAGCCAGTGCACCTGCTACATTCCAGCGCCAAGGAAGCTCGGGACACCAGGGCCGTCCACAGTCTTCCCAGGGACGGCCACCCGCCCAGTCTCTATCAAGCTGCCTACCTGCCCTACAGGATGCCAGCTGCCCGCGGTCCTGACCCGGCCCCAACCCAAGCGCCAGTCTCCCACCCAGTCTCCCACCGTCTCAGCACTCGCCAGAGCCATTCGTAAAGACGCCGAGAGTGAGAAAGGTGCCGGGAGCAGTACGTAAGCCCAGGGCGAGCAAAGAGCCAGGCCATGGTCAGCAGGAGCCACGTGGAGACGGAGGGGCCCCCGACACCTGGTAGAACCCAGCCGGGGCGAACTGCCCTGCCTCTCCCCACATCCCCGCTCCTGCTCCCACCTTCCCCCCGTCGTCCACGCAGAGCCGAGCTGAGGCTCCCGGATGCCCTGTGATCTCCGCCGGGCCTGCTCTGGGCCTTGTGACCTCTCGGGCGCTCAGATAGGACCCGGGGTCCCCACTCTGGTTGGGGGCTCCCGGAGCGCTGGCTCACCTCCCCGTGGGCTGGCTGTTGCATGAGGCCCTGCTGGGTTGGATCCTTGGCCGCTGCGGGGCCCCACCATCGTTGTTGGATGTTTCCTGCGGAAGCCTCAGCACCACCTCGGGCCCAAGGACACCTCCTCCAGGCAGTCCCTGGCCCTGCGCCCACAGCTCTGTGCAGCAGCCACACATGGCCCAGGGGCTTCCTGTTCCATTTCTTTGTACAAAAAATGTCCACACGGCCCTAAAGTCCTGCTGAAACTCCCTGAAAATGCCACCACGTTCATCCTCTGTCTGGGTTCCCACTGCCTGTGGCCGGAGCCACGTCCTGGCCTGACATGTCCCCAGGGGTGCCCTCCAGGCCTGCCCACTCCCTCCTGCCCACCAAGGCTAAGGGACCACGTGGCTCTGCAGGCGTGTGATGCCGCCGGCCCGCCGGCCCCCCTTCCGCTCCTGCTGGAGGCTCTGTCCCCAGAACGATGGCTGTCCCCACCTCACACAGGTTGGTTTTCCTGCTGCCCGTCCCCCCGGCTCTACTGCCTCTCAGGGTCCCTCTTGGGCTGACCCCACCATTTGCGCTCTGACCACAGTGGACCCTCCCCCAAGCGGACCGTGGGCAGGGCCAGGAGCGCACGGCACTCAGCATGCTGATGTTCCCGCAGGATGTCCGCGGCTTCCTGAAGGCAGCTGGCTCGGGGAGGGCGTGTAGGCTGTTGGCCAGCGCCGCACACACGCGGCAGGCGGCAGAGTCACGGCTGGGACAGAGTCGTGACACAGCATGTCGCTGTCCTCTACGCCGAGAGGAGGTCCTCGTTAACACAACAGGCTTCACCTGCCGTCGGAGGGGCACTAGGACTTTGGGTCTCTGTGTGGTTTTGTAACGTTTCTCTAAACATCCAAGAACTCACAGGCAGATGGCACTGCCCTCAGGTGCCCGGCGTTTTCTCTAAGGACGCTGCAGGCCTTCCTGGTTTTTGCTCACCGGGTCATGGAGAAGACCATAGCTCATCTGCCGCCATGCCCCATGGAGACAGTGAGAGATGCTGTGTGACCCGGCCCGGCCAGCAGGGGACACATCTGACCTGGGAACGCGCTGGTGACCCAGCCCGGCCAGCAGGGGACATGCCGGACCTGGGACCACGCCTGTGACCTGGCCCAGCCAGCAGGGACACATCGGACCTGAGGCCATGCCTGGGACACAGGAAGCACTCCTGAGTGCCAGCTTCGCCATCACGGAGACTGTACAAGGCACGGAGGACAGTGCTGCCCCGTCCTGGCCCAGGCACCCAGCCCGTCACCTCTTGGGCTCACAAGAGTCTCGTGAAGGAAGGAAAACCAACCCACAGAGCAGAGTCAGAGAGGATCAGCCACCCGAGCGAGCCAGTGCCACGACAGGGACTCGGACCTGCTCTTCCCCGACGCCTGTCCTAACATGCGACACGGACATCCGCACACAGGCCTCGCAGCGGCGACCCTATGTGTCGTCCCCTCGGCTAACCCTTCAGCCTTGCCGGACTCCGTTCACGGCTGACGGTAGGGAGACCTGTGCTGGCCGAGGCTCTGACTTCCGTCCCCGCCGCAGCTGTGGTGTGAAGCCAATGCCCAGGGGCTCTGGGCAGCGTCCTGGGACACGAGGAAGGGAAGGTCGGGCAGGCGGGCAGAGGCGTAGAGTGTCCTGCTGGCCCTGGGCGCCTGGCTACACACCGGGACCACACAGAAGCCCCCTGAGCTCCCACCAGGGGCGTCTAAAACCAGAAGCTCCTCCACCGAGCACAGCTGGGTCCCGGGGGGCTGCGGTGTGCCCTGGGCCTCCACTCGGAATACGCCAGGCCCCCAGCCGCACCAGGATTTCTTGGACAAACGTTTGCGCGGGCAGCAGGTCGCCCGGAGCCAAAGTACCACCCAAAGGAACCCGCAGGAACCCCTCCAAGTGCCAGTCCCTCGGGGATGCCAGAACCCGTCTCCCCTTCCTGCTTGGTCACCCTCAGAACTCACGCCAGCCTCTCGCGGTTACTTGCACTAACAGTAGTGCTTCCGGCCCGGGGCTGTTTGCCAGTCGTGGGTGGACACGAATGACTTCATCTAAGCCCTGGGGGCTCTGGCCATCGGAGGCTTCCTCCCTTCCAGGGACGCGTGGGCTGGCGGCCAGGGGAGCCAGAGGCTGAGGAGGCTGACGGGCTGCTGTGTCGGGAAGTGTTAGCAGTGCTAGATACGAGGGTACATTGAGCGCCACACTGGGACGTGCCCGGGCTGCTCCCCTCACTCTGCGGGGCCTCCTCCAGCACGGGGGAGGCCGTCCGGGCAGAATGTGCCCTCTCGGTCCGCAGCCGGCAGACCACTAGGAGTTTGCAGACGAAGCTCCCTGCTGGGCACTGCGGCTACCGCTGTCCATGCGCATCGCTTGGCTCTCAGCCCCACACAGCAACACAGAGCAAACTGTCCCGTCTCTCCGGCTGTGGACAGGGATCAGCTCCTTCGCAGATCTGTGCAGGAATGACTTGCTGGCCGGTGGCTGAAGGAAGGCCTTGCCACCCTGCCCTTCGAACAAACCCATCACTGCGGTGGGCAGACAGACCAACCAGACTCCCTTCCAGACACACGTTTCGTGCAGAGCGACAAGGTGAGGTCGATAGTTCTGGCTGGACCCGCTTCACCGCTGCGGGCAGGCACGAGGGCGTCGAGGTGTCTGGACGCACGTCTCCCGCTGGGAGGCCCTTGGCACGCTCCTCTCTGGGCTTTCAGGCTTCCCGTATCCCGCGGGCGGGCAGCTGCGGGGCAGGTGCCGCCTCC
Organism: Mustela nigripes; assembly: GCF_022355385.1. Classification (NCBI taxonomy): domain Eukaryota; kingdom Metazoa; phylum Chordata; class Mammalia; order Carnivora; family Mustelidae; genus Mustela; species Mustela nigripes. The sequence goes on along the minus strand of NC_081560.1, from coordinate 828,203 downwards.
CTGACACGCCAGGGGAGGGATTCTGGGAGCAGCGGCCACCTGAAGCCGGCCTAGTGTCTGGCCCCGGGCCACCCCGTGGCACAGGCCCGCACACAGCAGACGCTCAAGTAACAATCAAAGCCTGAGATCCACGACGGCAGAGCAAAGAGACTGGCCGGAGCCCAGAATGGACGCAGCCTTGCAGTGAGTCGGGGAGGGGCTTCGGGGAACAGGTACCGAATGCCGCCGCTGCCACCTCAAGGACTGAGTCCGGTTCCCTGGGGAAGGAGTTCTGTGGCGTTTTCAGTGCGAGCTCCTAGAGCGTGCTGGGGAGGATGAACTCTGCGGGCACCTGGGTGGCTCTGTCAGTTGGGCGTCTACTTCCCGCTCGGACCGTGATCCCCAGGGTCGTGGAATCAGGTCCCGCATCGGGCTCTCTGCTCTGTGGGGCGCCTGCTTCTCCCTCTAGCACCCCCTTGCCAGCGGTCTCTTTCTGATAAATAAAATCTTAAAAAAGAAACAGAAAAAGGATGAACTCCGAAGCAAACGGCCGCCTCCCAGAACCTTGCCGTCAGCAGCAGCAGCCACTTGGCGACGGCGTGGGCCCCGGGCCCCTCCAGCAGGACAGACCCAGTGGGTGCGGTGTCCAGCGGAGAGCCTGGAGCCAGCAGGAGCAGCGGCCCCTGCACCCGCCTGCGAGCACCCAAGCACACGCCGCTCCCAGACGGCCTCGGAAGGACGTGCAGGTCCACGCCATGATGAGCTGCTGTGGCTCCCGTGCTCCCGGCCTGGCTCAGCCCAGCTTCCTTGCGGGTCCCCTAAGGGAACGCCCCAGACCTTCGCTCCCTGCTGGCTTCTGTCCGTGACACGTCAGTGCCACAGACACGCTTGTGCCTCTTCTGTGCTGGGGCTCCCTGCAGGGCTGTGGACCATTGTGCTGTCCCGCGTCCTCCGTTGGGAAGGGGTGCTCTAGACCCTTCCCTGGGGTCTGTCAGGGCTCAGTCGGGACTGCGTTCCCGTGTGGACAGCGGGACGGGGAGGAGGCCAGATGACCCTCCTGAGACTGTCTCATCTCACTTACCAGCGTCTCAGTCTTACCTCGGGGCGAAGTCTTCCCCCAGGCCCTGGGCATATCGGGGAGCCCTGCGGCCCCACAGCCGTCACAGAAAGCCTGTGTGCAAGGCTGGCCCTGGGCCCAGCTGGGACTTCGGCCATGGGCGGGGGGATGCCCGCCGTCCACCCCCAGCCAGCGGCGCTCCCTGCGCCTTAACAGCTCAGGCCACGCAGGACGCAAACGGGTGACGGTGGGTGTGCCTGGAGCCGCTACCGTCTTCCTCCTGGACCATGTGGCCTGGGCTGTCCTGACCGTCCCGTGCGCTCTGCGTCTTCCAATGCGTGGGGAGAACCGTCCTAGGCATGAGGCTGGTGCAGAAAAGGGGTTTCTGTGTTCATCAGAAACTAAAAGCGAGGACAGAAGCCTGCGGCCCTGCAAAGTCTGAGACGCAGACGCAACATCTACCATCCGGGGCGGCGGGAGAAGCCTTTCTCTGTCCTGTGCAAGTCACTCGTGAATAAATAACGGGAGTTTCTGGTGCGGAGCCCAACATTCCAACTTCATCGATACAAAGACTAGTGTTTAGGTTAGGAAAAAATCACTGGAACGGACACAGAGGAGCCTCGCGTTACCAGGGAACACCCGTGTTTCACCACGAGACAGAAAAATGCTGTTCTTTGGCTTTCAGGTTCTCATCCAGATTCCACCAGTAATCGTTGGAAACACGCTACGGCACATTTTTGCTATTTGCCGACTGACGTAAGGTCAATGCTCCTGTGGACTTGGGGACGCTGGACGCGGGCTCCCGGGGGAGCGCAGGCCTGGGCTCTGCCGGCCTCCGCTCACATCTTCGGACTCGGGGACGCTGGACGCGGGCTCCCGGGGAGCGCAGGCCTGGGCTCTGCCGGCCTCCGCTCACATCTTCGGACTCGGGGACGCTGGACGCGGGCTCC
>NC_081560.1:823419-826207 GCF_022355385.1 Mustela nigripes | reverse complement strand
GGGGGAGCGCAGGCCTGGGCTCCGCTCACATCTTCACTTCTTCCACGAGGGAACACCAGACTCTACGTGTGCGTGGGGGCCGCTTCCAACAGCGGAAGCCCAAAGACGCGGAGAACGTAGCCAGAAACAGTGACAAGCACGTGCTGACGTGTGGGCCGAGAGACGAACGCAGCTGGAGTGTTGCTCAGGCTCAGCTGGGAACACGAGCGTGAGATACACTGTTCTTCTCCCTCTGCATCGGTCTTCAAGCGATCGCAGAGGTGCCCGACTCATTTCTGGCTTGCAAATGAACTTGCAAATACAGTGAGAGTCGACTGTGTTTCCTAGAGTCTGTGGGACGCATGTTCACACACATCGATGACCTTACTGCTTTTGCCACGTTCTCGAACCTAAAACCGCCGGGAGAGCCTGGCCCGGAGTGGAAGGGGCTTGTGCTGCGCGCGCCCGTCCTTCCCAGCTGCGTGCTTTCAGCGCACGACGCTCCTGCGCCTGCGAAGTGGGGATGATGATGGCGATCGGGGAAGGGGTGGGTGTCCTCTACACGGACCCCATCGGCTTCTGCCCCATCCATCCAGAGCGGCCTGATGCCCCTCCGGTCTCTGCCGTGAGGTCCACACTCCCAGGACTCCGTGGGCACCCATGGCTTCTGCATGCCACACTGCCTCGTCACGGAGGCGCTGTCCTCGGTCTGCAACAACGTGGTGGATACAAGGGGCAAGACCGGCGGCTTCTGTCCTGCCTGCACGGCTCTGGGATGGCGAGCTCACGATCGCCTACGCAGGGGTCGTCCCGGGAAGACCCGGCCAGAGCCCCACAGCCTGCCTGCTGCGAGACGCTCTGCTCTGAGAGGCCCGATGTCACGTGACTCAATGTTCCTGGAGGACCACAGCGTTCCTGGCAGCCCAGTCCACCTGCGGTGGAAGAAAGGCCACTAGGTGGAACCCACCGGCCCAGAGGCAAACCCTTCCTACTCCAGCAGAGACTGTCCCCAGGGTCTCAGCCGGGGAAAGCCCCGTGGGCACACCCGTCCCACGAGAAATGCTCCAGGGGCCCCTCCTGGACACCGTCTTAGGAGAATGAAGCCACACACCATCATTGGGGGTCGATTCCCTATTGGGCCAGAAATAATACAAAAAGAGGCTACCCTGAGACCTTGCAGCAAACCGTATGTGTGCCCACAGATGGACGGGGTGTCTCAGCACCACTGTTCCAGCCGGGTCGTCTCCGTTTTAAAGACAAGTCCAAGCGGTCCTGGGCCCCGTAAAATGTTTCTACTTGGCAATTACTATTAGTTCCATCTGATTCTAGGTGATGTCGGTGTATTTATAAAGTAACAAGCGCGTATGTGCTCATGACAGATGTGATAATCACTCACTCTACTGACGATTCCTCGTTCCTTTTCAGTCCCAGGACAGGCTAACAGAGAACAAAGGGAACTTCTCGCATTTATGCCGACATCTTGCTGGTTTGCTGGACTCTCCCCACCCATCACCTGCAGCTGGCGGAACGCAGCCCCACGGTCCCTAACCTGCTGGGGACGAGATGTCTGCCCACGTCCCTTGAGAAAGTCGTTCCGCCTCCGTGACATCGGGGAGGGACAGACGAGGCGGTGACACTGTCACGTGACTCAAGGCGACCTTCTGCTCGGTAACTGCCCTCGCCTGGCTCTCTAATTCCACCCGTTACAAGACAGGGAACTCTGCCCGCTCAGCCCGGCCCCGCGGGAAGGATGAGGAAGGAAGAGACTCCGTCATTAGATCCTGTCTCTCTTATCATCTAGCACCGGGCCCAAAGCACAGAACAGGAAAAGTCCAGTCAACGGACCACGCCGCTTGGCCAACATGATCTGGGTGGCGTCTCTCCTGCTTCCTAAGAGATCACACAAGACACAGGAGTGCGTCTATGGGGCCAGCCCGGACAGCCTGCAGAGAAAACAGCAGACACGACTGTGATTCTCTGTATAAACCCCGGCCAAGCAGCCCGTTGTCCTTAAACAGATACAATCCTCAGGGACTAGATCTCTCGACTCTGGGGGATAATAAGATCACAAAGTGGGGACCTGGGTGGCTCAGTCGTTGTGTGTCTGCCTTCGGCTCAGGTCAGGATCCCAGAGTCCTGGATCGAGTCCCGTGTCGGGCTCCCTGCTCTCTGGGGAGCCTGCTTCCCCCTCGCCCTAGGCTCCCCTGCCCCGGCTTGTGCTCTCCTGCTCTCTCTGTCGCTGTCTCTCTCTCTAATAAAATCTTTTTTTTTTAAAAAAAACAAGCATATTTGGCAGCAACAGACAGCTGTAAAGTTAGTGTTGGGGCTTTTACAACTAACACAGACGTGAACACTGCACTTTCAAATGACTCACGCTCCCGAGAGTTGTTTAGAAAGTTAAAATAAAATACTTCTGATAGAATATTTAATCAAATGTTTTCTACTAGCACGGGCTTGTCTGGGCTTAACGCGGTGACCTGCGCTCTGTCTCTTTGATCCTGGATCGGGGTAAAACCCGCACCACAGAAGGACAGAGTGGAGGATGGGGGACGCAGAGACGATGCGTCACAGACAATGGACGACATACAGGTGACGGGGGTCGTACAGAAAGAGCCTGTGTCAATGCAAACACTAAGACTTTTTCTCAAAATCCTAACTACGGGGGCACTTGGGTGGCTCAGTGGGTTAAGCCTCTGCCTTCGGCTCAGGTCATGATCTCAGGGTCCTGGGATTGAGCCCCACATCGGGCTCTCTGCTCAGCAGGGAGCCTGCTTCCTCCTCTCTCTCTGCCTGTCTCTGCCTACTTGTG
>NC_081560.1:787745-823319 GCF_022355385.1 Mustela nigripes | reverse complement strand
GGGTGGCTCAGTGGGTTAAGCCTCTGCCTTCGGCTCAGGTCATGATCTCAGGGTCCTGGGATTGAGCCCCACATCGGGCTCTCTGCTCAGCAGGGAGCCTGCTTCCTCCTCTCTCTCTGCCTGCCTCTGCCTACTTGTGATCTCTGTCAGATAAATAAAGAAAAAATCTTTAAAAAAAAAAATGAAAATCCTAACTACGGCTTAAGCATCTTTCTACATTAACTTTTCTCACCTATGGGCTATGCATTTGGTGAACTGCTCGTTCTGTACTTTACTCATTATTAATTTAAAAAAAACTAAAATGCTAATAATGGGCCCAAAGTTGCCCAACAAAATCTGCTGTTCTGGAGACTTGCTGTGTCTGAACACACTGAGGCCAGGTGAGAGCAAGACTTTTTTCTTTGCTTTTGAAGCTGACCGCCCAGCTGGCCCCTGGCTGAGGCACTGGACAGACACCCGCGTGCCCTGGCCGGCCCCAGGAGCGCAGATGCAGACGGCGAGCTAGCGCAGAGCTGAACGCCACAGCTGCTCCTCTGGCAGTGCCTGCCTTCCACAGATGGATAGGAGAGACCCGCGGAGTTTTAAGGACCAGCCCCAGAGGTCCAGCTTTGATAAGGAGGCCGCGACTGGAAAAGGGACCCCGGGGCGTTCCAGGACAGCATGCAGAGCGCCACCGACAAGCAGGCCACCCGCAGGCTGCTTCCATCGGCGTCCCCGCCCGGTCACGGGGCCCGGACCACATGTGCATGCCGTCTTTCCCGAGAATGGCGACCCCCGCCCCCCGTTTCTGAGGACCCCCGGCTCCCTGCTGGCCATCTTCCTAAGCTGCCCCTCACCCTGGGACACGTGCAGTTCGGTAATGGACTCAGCCAAGCCGCCACGAGAATGCCGCAGGGAAGCGAGTCTAGTCCGGGTGCTACAGAAGCACCTCTGCGTGCCCCATCCCGTCTGTGTCAAATCACCAAATCCTAGAACTCCGTGAAACAGCAAAATCACACACACACGCCTTCCTAAGGCTTACTTTCCATTACTACGTTTTCTGCAAACGTATATTCCTGCCTCCCAAGCGTCAGGCCTGATTGGAGGCGGCCGAGGAGAAGGACCGAGAGGAGGCGTCGCTTCACTTCTGGGTGAGAACACAGAGGCTTGCCGAGCTGGTGAGGTAGCAGAAGCCTTCACCGAGACACAACATAGACGATGCGCCTCTTTTTTTTTTCTTTTTAAGATTTTATTTATTTATCTGACAGAGAAACACAGCGAGAGAGGGAACACAAGTGGAGCAGAGAGAGAGACAGAGATGCAGGCTCCGTGGAGCAGAGAGCCCGATGCGGGGCTCGATCCCAGGACCCTGAGATCATGACCTGAGCCAAAGGCAGAGGATTAACCCAGTGAGCCACCCAGGCGCCCCGATGCTCTCTCTTCGTAAAGGGCTGGGCAACTACTCTACTGTACGGATCGTCTCTTTCTTGCGGTTACCACGTGGCCATGTGCCGTTCGGGAATTCCTCTCTCGTTAGGGGATGCCTTCCTCCTCTTCCATGGAGCATTTGGAAGAAAACCGGTGATTCCGTATTTATGTCTTGACTTTGCACGTTTAAAGCATCTGCTAGTGAAGAGCTCCCGTGACAACTTACTGTTTTCCATTTGGAACCAAGAGATGATGTGTTTGGTCACAGGAGGCCTGTGCCCCACCAGCAGGGGTGCCCGGGGTGCAGACGGGGCCATGGGGACCACCGTAGGGACCAGAGCTGCCCGGAGGGACCACCGGAGGCGCATCCGCCGTTGCAGCCGGCCTCCCACAGGGCTGAAGGACTCCGGAACGCAACAAACAGTGGAATGACTGAGTTGCTGGTGACAAACAGAGAAACAAAGCAGCCCCTGGAATTCTGGACGAAGGCTCCGTTCTGAAGCCTCAGAGAACCAGGCCGACGGCTTTTCAGTGCCTGGAGTGCTGACAGGAGCCTCCCGGCTGAGTTTCCCGCCGGTTGCGCTCCAGCCTGGCCCTTAGTCTCCTGACGCAAAGGCTCACTCCGTTTGGTTTCTCTGGACATCACAGCACCGCGTGTCATAGCCCACAACGAGCCACCACGACACATGGGGGCTGGTTTCCACGGCACCCTCTGTTGTGGCCACGTTATTCGTCCCCTGCCCTTCCTTACGGATTGTAGTGCCCACGTGCGAGGGGGGACGTCCTCCCTCCGGGGCTCCCAGCTTTCTCGTAGGGACGGCTCCTGGGTGAGGTGTCCCGGCTTGTCTACACCACAGTCCCGCGGACGTGAGCGCGCGCAGCCTCTGACGCAGAGAGTGTCTGGAGAGTGAAATGAGCCTTGCTCGGCTCTCCTGGGAGGATGAGGATGGCGCTGAGCAGAGACCAGCGGTCTTCACGGGCGAGAAATACAACGTGTACTTCCCCACCCGTGCAGTTTTAGTTCAGTGTAAGTGTAACTTCATTCACGTGTTTAGGTATTTCTTACTTTACATAACATTTTAGTATTTTCATAGCATATCACGTAGGGACCCCACGGAGGGCTGAGTAGTTGCACACTTAGCACCGGGCGCCTGCAAGGTCTCTGGCACTGGTACCGGACGCCCACCGGAGCGTGCACAGGTGAGGCGAGGCGAGCTTCAGCAGTCTGCCCGACGTTGAGGGTCTCGAAAAGGCACCACAAACCCAAGCCATGTGGATCGATTTGCTCACTCCCTCACCCACCCCGCCATTGAGCACACACCAGGCTCTGGCCACATGCCTGACACCGTCCTAGGCACTAAGACACATCACGGGGAAAGAAGCCCGAGCTCTGCCGCCAAGGAGGGCGTCGTCTCCTGGGAGAGAGGAAGGCGCTGCTCTTCCCGATCAAAGAATCAGTACAGGAACCAGACTCTCCAACGAAGCCCTAAATACAGAGGTGTCCAGTCCAACACGCAGTCCTACAGTCTCCCCAACGCCCGGCACTCACAGGGTCCATGCAAGCCTGGGCAGAGGAACCGAGTGCATCACTCTTGACTGTGAACTGACCTGTGGTTCGGTGCTAGAGCAGATTAGCAACAACAGAAGTAACGGCCTCGCGGTACAGGCTGGCCGGGCTGGATGCGGACACGGTGCACAGGCAACGGAGCTTCACGGAGAGCCCCTCAGCCTTGGGGCCAGTTACGCAATGTGTGGGGCCTCCTCGGAGCAGGATCCCGCGGCACAGCCCACAGCACTCCCGACCACCCACATTTTACAGGTGGGGAGACTGAAGCCGAGAAAGGCTGTATTTTCACTCTGCCCATAAGCTCTGACGCCATTTCTCAGTAGGGAGGGGCCAAGCCGGTACTTGAAGGATGAATCTCTTCACCCACCACACAGGGACTTGCCCGAATGAGAAAGGGCCGTCTGCCACCCACGCAGAAATGCCCCTCGCTAGCACACCCCCAGCGTGCCCCCTGCGGGCTCCTCGTCCGTCTGAATGCAGGGCTGGGGCCGTCGTCACATGGCGATGTCTCCCTGAAGGCACCGTTCACTGTATCCAGCCACCCCGGGGGAGCCGGCAACCTGGCAGCTGTACCCAGGCCACGGCCAGTGCTCCCGCCCCGGGAGAGCCGGCAAGCTGGCAGCTGTACCCAGGCCCCGGGAGGACGGGGCCCCTTCCTGCTCCGTCCTTCAGGGAGGCATCCTGGGCCCAGGTGCAGCAACGGGACGGCATCCGCCTGTGAACCCCAGAGCTCGTGGGCCGAGGACACCCAGGCTGGGGTACAGTCACCATCTCCCGGGCCCTCACAGGCTCCGGGTCTCACTGCGGAGGGCTCCTGGCTGAGTCATGCCGTATGTCCCCAGCACAGTGTCTGTCACCACTGATCTGCAACCTCCTGGCACGTTCCCCAGATCATCCACAGCTTGTCATGACCAGGTTCCGACCCTGTGTCCCTCTTCAACCTCCTCTTTCCTGTCCTCGTGAATCAGAGAGACAGGACAGGAGCCAAATAACCACAGTTCCGCCCTAGGAAACAGAAACTCCCATGGACTCTTCCACTGTGAAGGGAGGGGCGGGGGTGGGCGGGGGTGTGGGGCGTGGGAAGGGGGCCGACATGGGCGTCCCGTCCCTGGGACTCAAGCACTGTCTGGGCTGGGCACCACCACCCCGGGCCCCGGCACAAAAACCCTAAAGGGATGTGTCTGGGCTGCGAGTTCCCACCACCGCACCTTCAGCACCCGTTTCGAAAATCAAGAACGCTGTGTTTTCATCAATTCCGTGAATCACACAGATGGGAAACTAAACTGCCTCTTGCATCAGGAGAAGGCGGCGAGATTGATCACAGAACGAGGCTGTCCTCCCGCGGCGTCCTCGGGGCTGAGCGAAAGCCTCCACCGCAGCCCTCGGGAACAGCGTGGACACCGGCCCCCACCGGACCACGGTCCCCGCAGCACCGCGCCCCTGATGGCCCCGGAGGGAGCTGCCTGCACCTCCGTCAGTGCTGCTGTGAACAGCCGTGATTAGATTACAAAGCCCTCACCAGGCTGCGGTGTGTCTGCTGCCGTAATTCATCAGCATGCTAATGCTGTTTTAATGGTCTCTAATGATGTAATAAGAAATAATGGAATTTACTCGACAGCTACATAACCATTAACAAAACATATTAAGTACAAAATTTCTGGCAGCTCCGGCCTGTGCGGCCGCCTCCCTCCTCTCTTCCAACAGTGCGCAACCCTGAGAACGTGCTCCTAGGTGCCAGGAGCTGCTCCCCAGCCGCCCCCTGCTGCGGCCCCCACTGCCCATGTCTGTCAGTCCGGCGCGTGCCTGAGCTCAGCATCATGCTGGGCCCTGGGAGCGACAGCGAGTGCACCCGTGTACACCACAGCACACGCAGCACACGCTCCGGCACACGTGCAGTAACCAAGGACCCCAACGTGTGGGGCCGACACTAACTGTGGCACCGGGAGGACCAGCCTTAGACTGGAAGCAGGAGCCATACTCAGAGTAGGGGAGACTGGGGACACCTCCGGCCGGGCACCGCAGCCAGGAGGACCCTCTGGAGTGCTGGGCCCCAAGGAGTGCTACGGGAGGACCAGCCTCTCGCCGGCTTCAAGACACGGTGGCGGTGTCACGTTTGGCTCCACGGGACATTGGAAGCCCCCAGTTTTCTGACCAGGGAAGAAACTGTGGCAAAAGACATTCACAAAAGCTTTGGTATGGCCACAGCTCAGCCAGAAAGTGCTCCCTGGAAACCCCTGTGCCCCAGTTACCTTCAGATACTACAGGCTCCCCTCCCGCTGGACACCTCCCACCAGATGTCCCCCACTGGACACCCCCTTCACTGGACACCCCTCCCCCACCAGATGTCCCCCAACTGGACACCCTCCCCAGAAGAGGACCCTCCCCAGACCAAAAGCCCCTGCAGTCCTGAGATCCCCACCCCCAGCCCGCACCAGAAGCCCCTCAGTCCCAAAGCTTGTCACGCCTCACGCTGGCCTCTGGCCCTCCTGCCGGGGCCCTGAGACTCTGTTAGGGGCCTGTGAGCCTGGTTGAGGCTGTGGAGAAAGGGAGGTGCCAGGAGGGCAGCACAGGAAGGGCACGGCAGAGGACCAGCCAGACATGCGTGTTGACCTTGGACACTCAGCTCACGTTCTCTCTGGGCAACACCTTCCTTCGGCAGGAAGGACACACTCTTGCTGCTAGAAAAGCTGTGGCCAGGTGCTCGGCGGTCGCCTGCCATGTGGACGGCTCAGTCCCACTGCGTTCGGCAGGCTGGTCTGCGGGGCCTGCCCCGGGGGGGGGCTTCCGGCCTGGCCCAAGCACGGCTCCCCTCCTCGGTGGCGGGCTCCGGGTCACAGCCATGTGAGCCACCTCTGGCCGGAAGGCGCCACGGCTGCTGCTGACGCTCCCAGCCCCCGAGCTCCCACCTGTCCTGAGGACGGCCCTCTTCCCAGACCGCGCTCTCTTGGCAGCGGGGGCCCAGCCCGTGAGGCACACACACCTCCACTCCCGACCAGCAAGCACGGGCGGGGGCCCCAGTCTCCCCCTGGGCGGGGACCTCTGCCTTCTGCCTGGTGCACACTCACCAGAGCTCAAAGGGAAATCATGAACACGCAATAAACATAGGCTGCAGTGGGGCCAGGCCCAGTTTCACCTCGAAGCCGGTCCGTGGGGTTTCTCTGTTGTCTGATGCTCTCGATAAGGGGCCTGAGCTGTGGTGACGTTCTCCAAAGACTCAGTCCACCCCGGCCACACCTGGAGCACCTCCCGGAAATGCAAAGTCTTATTACTTCCAGTCACTCCGGGATGCTCTCGCCTCTAGTGAAGGAAGGGGGACTCGTTCAGCCACTGTCCCCGCAGTGATGTGTCCGCGGCACGAGCCGCTGAGTCTCAGGGGCCAGATCCAGCGTCTCCTGCTTGTGGGCGGAGGGGTGAGGACTGCCTCGCCGTGGCTGCGGGGGGGGTCACGTTGGTGCAGGCCCTGGGCTGGGTGCCTGACATGAGCGTGGCAGGGGCCTTGGGGTCACCAGTGAGGGAAGCGCTGACTTCTCACGGACCCGCGCCGTCCCCGGGCTCGCGCTCGTCTGCGGCAGGTGGGGCCCCGGCACCAGAAGGTTCTGGAGTGCACAGGGCTGAGCGCCGCAGCCGCAGCGGGCCCCGTCCTTCCAGGAGATCAGAATTCTTACAATTCCACCCCGTTTCATCCGCACGTCCACACCGCCCCAAGCGCACCCGGAATTCTTCCGTTCCCTCCTGAACGGTTTCTCTGATCTAATTAACGAGAACCCCAGGCACACAGTTCTGTTCCTCGCAGACCAATTTATGACATGGAACCTGATGTGAGCAGAGACGCCAACCCCGAGACCCCGCACCGGCACTCACGCGATCTCCGCGAAGACACTCATCGGCACCTCCAGGAGACGCGCGACGCTCTCCATCAGCTCCTTCCCCTTCTCTGGACTCAGGGGGCTGTTGAGGAGAGTGGGGGTGGGGGCAGCGTTACCAAATGGAACTCATCAACACTTGAGAAGCCGCGCGTCCCCCCGCGCCCCCCCACGGCGCCTGTGGCATTCCTGTCACATAGTGACCAGGCTCCCGGGGCAGCGGGGATCAGGTGCTTCTTCGGGCATGATGAATCACCTGAATTTCCCAGCAATGAGACAAACAATACGGTGCAAATGGAATTGTTAGAAGCGTAATGGGCCCGTGATGCAGCGACGGCTCGGCTCAGCCTTCAATAAAAAACAGAATAAGGAGGTGGGCGGGGAGGGCCGCGGGGGGTGGAGATGGGGACGGAGGGGAAGCAGATGCTGACTATCGAGCTTCAGGATGGGCGTCGAATGCACAAAGGGAAAGGGTTTTTAAATGGGTTTGTTTCTAAAATGAGTGCCGTGCGGGTGAGAGAGGTGAGCGGGACACGTCAGAAGGTCAGCGCGGAGCCCAGATCTGCAGCGACCCCCTGGGAGGGCCGCGGTGCTCAGGAGCGACGAGCCCGAGGCCCGCGGGGGGGACGGCCCCACAGTCTCTGTGCAGACCCGAGTTCCAGGGACAAGTCTCAAGTCGCAGCACACGGCTGTGTACACCATACCTCCCTTTTCGGGGAACATTCCGGTTTGTCGTCATAGACAACCTGGCGCGGCCGCCACCGTCCTCCCAGTGGGCCTCCCGCTCTCGGCCGGCGTGCGAGGGGACGAGCTCGGTGCAGCCGCAAACCGGGCCTCCCTGGGCCTGCGCGCCAGCCGTACCCGGGCAGCAAAGCCACATGTGGCTGTGGATTTAACCGGGTCGCCCAAGCGCCACGTGTTTAAGACTCAGAATGTGAGCTCATGGGCAGAGAGGCCTCTGTGGACCATCATGCTACGATGAGATCATGAGGGAGATGAGATCCTAACCCAGTGTCGCGGAGTCCTCAGAGGAGGACACGCACGGCGTGAGTTGGGAAGGGTCCAGGGTCACTGCGGCTCCAAGAACCACTGGGGTACAGGGTGCGAGCAGCCGACCAGGCGGGGCCTGTGGGCTTGGGAGAAGGGACGGGTGTGTGATGGCCCCAGGAGGTGCTCCGGGAGCCTACGAGACAGAGACGCCACGGGAAGGAAAAGTCGGGACTTCTCCTGTGGACACACCCTAACGGACGGAGCCCGCCAGAGCACCTGAGCTGGGAGGAGCTGGGGGGCGGCCGCAGGGGACGGCCGCAGTAGGAGTCCCTGGGACAGAGCCCTCAAGGAGGAGCCGAGGGCCCTTGGGGGCCCCAGGAAGAGACGGAGACATGGGCTGGGGTCGGGAGCTGCTGGCCTGCCCTGCCACCCTCCCGGGTGGGGAGGGACACTCCCCACAGTGGGACGGACACTCCCGTCCTCCAAGGAGAGGCTGGTAATGAGCCCCAGCACCAAGCCACCCCCACCGCCTTCTCTCAATGGGGACAGGACCGGACTTCTGCCTGGGGACGCTGGTTTCTGCAGGAGGCTATTTACCTGCAGCCCGACCTGCTCCCCACACCCCATGGGCTTGTTCTAGATCTCCTGCCAACCCGCGGGGTGCTGTTCTGCCCTAAGTGAGAAAGGAGAGACCCGATGCAGGTCTGTGATCAGAGCCTCTGCCCCTCCATCCGCTTCCCAGGAAAAAGCAGGATCCCCAGGGTCAGGACCCTTCCAAGAAGGACAGACAAGTCCTCCAAGCCTCCTAACACAGGGGCTTTCCACATCACATTGGAACATGAGAGGATACTTTCAGGTGAGCATGGGCACGTGGTGTGGAAGTATACCCTTTGACCATGTCTTCTGACCCAACTTAGAAACCCTCTGGCCATCATGCAGAGTTCACACTCATGGGCCCAGGAGGTCAGACACCGACAGGGGAAGGGGTCCACCCGGAACATTTGTGTCTTCATCATTTCTCCCTGCCTGTCCACTCAGAACTGCAGGCTGCAGCCCGCCCTTCCTCGGCTGGCCCAGAGCCCCAAGGAAGCCTACATGCAAGCAAAGTCTGTGGGGACCTTGAGCCACACTGGGGAGAGGCCACGGTGGGGTGTGCAGACTCAGGAACAGGAGGGCAGTGATGCCAGAAAGGTGTGTTCCTGACACGTCAGATCTGGAGAGAGAACCAGAGCCGCAGCAAGCCCTGGTCTGTGACGTGGGCCCCAGCCTCACGGCAGTGCTTGGAGGCTGCTGGCGAGGCCCTCGTGGCACAGCTCTGGTGCCCCTGCTCACCGTGACTCCCGGAGGGCCAATGCTCCAGGAGCCAGGCTCCCCTAGACCCAGTGCAGGGCGGGTGGACCACCAGCGTCTGCAGAAGCGAATGATGAGCTGTGATGAGGCCTACAGCGTACCAGAGCCGCCCTGACGTACGGAGCCCACATACCCCGGGCCAGACCCCAGCCTCCTTGGGCCAGCGGAGCCCGTCGCCTGTGCCCACCGACCGCCACGGCACCCACTCGGTGCCTCCCTACCGACCTCCCAGGCCAGGCCGATGAATGCGGCCCCGTGAGGCCCCGACGTGGGAGCCCGGCCGCCCCCGCCAGCGCCAACAGCATCCAGGCGGCAGGCTCCCGGCGCGTGGGGTCGGCTGCATTCCCGGCACGACACCTTCCTGCGCTTGGACATGAGTCAGTGTGATGCAGGGTTGGCGGCACAAATGTGCGAAAACACAGGAAAATTTCAAACGTCAAACGCTGGAAATCACTGGAATGTACATTACCGAAGGAGCCCCACCTGGCTGACAAGAGACGCCGTGTAAATCAAGGGAGTGGGTACAAAAGCCTCGAAACCTAACCGGCTCTCCAGCCCCGACTCTGTACGACCACCAGCCTGAGTCCCGCCGTCGGCAGCACCTCTCCGGCCGGGGCTGCCGGGGCACCTGCTCCGGGCTCCTCCCCAAGCCCTCAAGAACACGCCGTCTTCACCCCTCTCTCAAGGGAGGGGCCAGCTGTGCGCCGTTCACTGGCTTCTCAAGGCCGTCTTCCGTGTGAGTTCATGATCAAGAAACACTCTCTTGCCCTTGAACCAGGAGGACCTGCTGCCTTTCTTTCCCGCCCATTCCCACCGCCTATTCCCCAAGAAGGGGCCTATTTCGCACCCAGGCTGCAGCCTGCTGTGGGCGCCGGGGAGGGCAGGGGCCCGAGAGGCAGCGTTGAGGGAAGGCCCACAGGTGCTGCCTTGGTGAGCGCCCGAGAGCGAACAGGGCCTGAGGTGCTGCATTTGGGGTGCCACCCCCCAGTCACCGACAGAGATGCGTGAGGCCGTGCTCGGGTCACTCACGGGAGCCGGGGGGACCCCACAGCGAGAGCCCAGAGCCGGAGTGGCTCAGCCCACGCAGACGACGAGCGGGTACACCCGGTCTCTCCAAGGTGGGACCAAGGAAGCCACCTCCTCCCCGTCGGAGGACTCGTGGGGTGAATATGACTCACAGAGCCACAGACGCAGACCAGAAGAACCCCAGGGAGCGGGACAGAGCGTGCACGTCTAACCCACCAGACAGTAGCCCCCCCGGAGGGGAAGCCAAGAGCCACTGGGCTGCTTTCCCGTGAGGAGAGGAGCCGGCAGCGTCCACCCGGGGCTGAGCAAGCAAACACGCCTGATGGAGCAGCTCAAGGGGCCGCCCGGAGAGAGCCTGTCCTTGCGTGGGGGTCCCAGGGCACTGGGCAGACACTCTGGAAATGCACTTGGGTCCTGACCCCGGCAACAGGTGACTGCCTGCACTCCACTTACCCCGTTCCCACCCCGGCCTTGAACGTCTCTGTGTGACCCCAGAGCGTCCCTGCAAATCCTCGGGACGGAAGTGAAGCAAGACCCCTTTCCACATCTGAGCACGGTCAGACCACCAGGCCTCAACCCTGCACCCGCTCCCTCCGAAATTAGATCAGGTGATAGGAGTGCACGCGTGTGGCCGGGAGAGGGGCTTCATTTCAAGGGCGGCTGCAGCCCCGCAGCCCAGAGTGCAGTGACGGTTGAATCCAGGAAAATGGGCCACCAGGTGACAGCACTTGGAGAGGAGGAGACAGGAAGCTGGGTCTGAAGCACCTGCCGTGACAGTGGCGCCCGTGGCCCCGCCAGCTCGCCGTCCTGCTCCCTCGTGACATGCCGCCCACGTGAGGGTCGGCAGGCCAGGCTGGATGGTCGGAGCCTGTCGTCACTCAGGACCTGCTTGGCCTGCAAATGTGTCTGTGTCCTGCGAGGACGCTGCCAGTGGGAGACGCGCAGGGACCTCCTGCGACCGTGGGGCCACGACACTGACGGCCTGCTTCCCAAGCCTGTGCTCCGGAAGAGACTCGGGAGCCGGAGTCCTGGAGGTGCCCGCACGTGGCCTGGGAGAGGAGGCTCCGGGGACACCGAGGGCTGCCCGAGTCTGCACACGCACCACCCACTCCGGCGTGCACACACCCTCGTGTGCTCGGGGGAAGAGAGCAGGCACACATTCCCGCGCGGACAAGCACTGAGAGGAGCACAGGCCCAGGAACCCGTGATGGCTGTGGCGGTGACATGCGCTCCTGGACCGACACTATGGGGCCCTGCCTACGCCGTGACGCCCCCTCCTCCCAGGGACCCTCGGCTCCAGCTGGCCCAGCCACCCCCGTTCTACACCCCACAACCATGATGCCAGGAAGCACTTCCTCCCGTCGTGCGGACCACAGGCCGGGCCTCACCCATTCTCACCAGCTGGCCCGTGAGGCTCCCTCCTTTTCCTAAAACTCCCTGTGCTTTGAGGCAGAAGCCCTCAGGCCACCCCCTGTTACGGAAGGTCTCTTAACTACTTCACAGGTTTTAACCCAATTCCAGGCTCCACGGCAGACTCAGCGACGGCGCAAACACGTCTTCCCCTTGGTACCTGCAGAGCCCACTGCCCCGCGCTGAACATAAACCAGCTTCCCAACCATGTCTGCTTCCAGATTCCAAGATCCTGTGCTTGAGCCTGTTTTAGACCAAAGGGTGACCTCGGGGCTTTCTCGTTAGTCCCAGCCCCACCTGAGCCTCTGGAGTGTCGACTGACCCTGCATTCGTTCAGCCTGTAACGCGCACCATTAACACTTGTATCCGTAATGACATTATTTATAACGGCCTTAAGATAACGATGGAATCCCCAGAATATGTGTGTGACCCCGCCTGCCCTCGCAAGGAGAGCCCTGACCACACCAGCCGCCTGGCGAGCCCCCCAGCCCATCCCGCGGCCACCACAGCTGGCTGTCCGGGCGGCAGCGTGGAGCGGAGGTGCCTCCCGACAGCAGCAGGTCCGGTCAGCAGTCAGACTGGTAAGACAGTACCGATCGTGCTCAAAATGAGCGCGCAGCCATTTCTATCTCATTTCTACAACACATGGCCATCATCTGTCATTTCATGGTCTGAACTTCCTCAGAGAGCCGTTGGAGTTAATCTCAAAAATCAATGGACGGATATGGCACATGCAATTGCATCTGTAGGGCTGTGACAGCTGTCCCCTTGATTGCCTGCACGCCTGGTGCTGCCGTGGCGGGAGGGACACAAGTGTGCCTGTGGCTCGGTCCCACTGCCTGCCTCGACACCTAGTGGCCAAGAGGCTTCACCAAAGCTCTGGGCCACCTGCTCTCACGCGTTTTCACGCTGAGCCTCGGCAAAATGTGACTCCGTCTGTGGAACCGCTGTGAAGTCAGGGGCCCCTCGGGACCCACTGGAGAAAGTCCAAAGCACTCACACACTCGCTCGGCGGGAAGCTCACAGGACGAGCGACCATACCCGCTTTCCACAACGTGCAGCTTTCCAAGGCTGCACACAGCCATGCGGGCTTTCACGGTGCCGTGAAGTCCTCATGGGAATGACAGAGATGAAAAGGTAGAAAACCGGTTGTTAGCTGGTGACGCAGCTGTGGAGAGCCACCCCGACCAGGGAGGAGTGGCAATAAGCCACGCGTGAGAAATGCTAGGGGCCGCGGAAGCCCTTGAACTTCCCCCTTGCTCCCTCAGCTCGCCAGGAGCTGAGCCCACACACGACGGCCTCACGGAATGCTCACCACGAACCTGGGAGCAAGGTACTGTCGCGAACCTCATTTTAAAGGACTGGAAACTGAGATTAGAGAAAATATTCAAGCCCCAGGACAAGCCTTCAGTAAGTCCCAAAACCTAAACATTCCTTGTCTGTGAGAGTGTAACGCAGGCTTCCAGACTGTGGGGCAGACCTGGGTCGCGGCTGTGTCCTGCCCTGGGTTTTACTCCAACTAAGCGGAGGCGTGTCTGCGCCCACCACCCCTCCAGGGCTCCTGTCGCTTCCTCAGGGGCCTACGTGGTCCTGCCGACCAGACACCCACGACTAGGACACCAGGTTCAAGAGCTGACCATTTGTGATTCTTCGGTTTCATTTTCTGATTTTGGATATTTTGTTATTCATTCAGAAATTCACCAAAGGTCAGGCACTCAGTGATTTACGGATTGCAAAACAGTATCCGTCAAATCTAATACATACTTTTTTGATGAGATATTTCAAACCAATGAATAAAATGAGGTTCTCACGGGATTCCTCAATCATGCTAGCTGTCCCCATATACTGTTTTTTAACAAATAATGACACTTATTCTATTTAAATAATCTTATGAACGAGTCATACTTTCGTTAACCCCAGGGACTCTCCCCAATGCAGAGAAAAGACATTTCTGATGAGGGGAAAGACAGAGGAGCTGCCACGATTCAAATCCCAACTTTGATTCAGAGTCACCTTTCTCTCCTGCATGGAAATACAACCCAGTTTTCTGCAGAACGGGAGAGTGAGCTCATGGTACTTTGTGCAACCAAACTGATTCTTCCGCCTGCCGAGGCCACAGGCTTCTGGAGCCCATGCAAACTCATCTGGAGTTCCCAGCAACCCTGAATTACACTGGCTACTAAAGCTGTTGACAGCCACCAACTTTTCACAGGTAAGAAATCAATGGGTGAAAAACTGCTATATGCCAACAACCCCAAGGTGAGACTATACTTCACACTGGAAGTGTATTTATTTCTCTAAATTTTGGAAAAAATATTTGCCAACAGCTTAATACAAATCTAAGTACACAATGTCTTAGCGTTAGTTTTACGGAAAGTGTATTGACATCAAAAAGATAAAAGAAGGAAGACAATACAAAAATGTAAAGCATTCGTACACATTCAAAGTTATCAGCTTGAAACAGGCTGTTCCAAACATATGGTAACATATGGGACCCCACGTAAGCCTAACGGTAACCACCAAGCAAAAACCTAAAATGCATACACAAAAGTGAAAGAGAAAGGAAGGTAGGTGTACCACGATGGAAAATCATCACATCACAGAGGACGAACGAAAGGGAAAGGAGCAAAGGAATTGCCAAACGGCCAGAAAATGATTTACTAAATGGGAAAATGCAGCCCATACTTACCAGTAACTACTTTAAATATAAATGGACTAAAATCTCCAATCACAAGGCACAGGTGGCTGAATGGACAGGACAAAACCCCAACAAAGCCCAGCTCCATGAAGCCTACCAGAGACTCACTTCAGCACTGAGGACACCAACAGACTTGAAATGAAGTGATGGAGAGAGTCCATAAAAAGGGAAACCAGAGGAGAGCAGAGTAGAAACCTTACGTTAGGCAAAGTAGACTTTAAGCCAAAGATTGTTAATGAGAGAAAAAAATTATTATACAATAATGAAGAAGTCAGTTCATCAAGAAGGTACATTTGTAGCTGTTTATGCATCCAACGTCGCAGCCCCTGAATACATAAACAAGTGTCTGAGGGGACGAGAGGCAGGACGGTAATAGCAGGGACCGGGAGGACCCAACAGGGACGTGAAGGACTTCCCACCCAGCAGCAGCAGGACATAGGTTTTTCTCAAGTGCACGTGGAACATTCTCCAGGATGGACCACATGACAGGCCACATGCAAGTCTTAACCAATATAAGAAGTTTGAGGTCATATCATGCATCTTTTCTGATCACAATGGTATGAAACCAGAAATCAATTACGAGAAGAAAACTGGAACATTCACAGATATATGGAGATTAAATGATATACTCCTGAACAACCAGTGGGTCAAAGAAGAAATAAAAAATACCTGAGACAAGTGAAACTGGCAACGTAACACACCAAAGTGTGTGGGATGCAGAGCAGAGCTCTAAGAGGAAGACTCACGGTGATGGCTGCCCACAGCGAGGAGAGGAAAGACCTTGAATGACCAGTCTGACTTTACAGCTCAAGAAACTAGAAAAAGAGGCATAAATGAAGGCCAAAGTCAGCAGAAGGAAGGAAATAATAAAGATCAGAACAGAAACAGATGAAACAGAGACTGAAATAGAAGACAATAGAAAAGATAAATGAAGCTAAGAACTGGTGTTTTTTGGTTTGTTTTTTTGAAAACATGAATAAAATAAATAAACCTTTGGCTAGGCTTACCAAGGAAAAGAAGAACTCAAATAAATAAAATCGGAAATGAAGTATTTCTGATGCCGCAGAACTACAACAGGTCATAAAAACAGCCACGAACAATTACACGCTGTCAAACCAACTACCGAGAAGGAAGAGTAAGTTCCTGGAAACACCCACCCACCGAGCTTGAACTGTGAAGAACGGCAAAGTCGGAAGACGCGGACAAGCAGAGAGCCGGGGCCAGTGAACAGACGCCTCCCAGGAAAGAAAGCCCAGGAGCAGAAGGCTCCGCAGATGAGTTCTACCAACCACCCTAAGAAGAATCAGTACCAACCCTTCTCAAACTCTTCCAAGACACGGAAGCGGAGGGAACACTTCCCAGCTCCTCTTACAAGGCCGGCGTCGTCCTGACGCCAGTCAGACGGGGATGCCGTAAGACAAGAAAGCTACAGGACAATTTCCCTGATGAAACACAGACGCAAAATCCATAAATAAAATACGAGCCAAACAAATTCAACGTGACATTAAGAGGATCACACACCACAATCAAGTGGGATTTATCCCAACGCTGCAAGGCCGGTTCCGCATCCGTGGATCGATCCGTGCGCCGCGCCGCATTCACACGGCGCACGATAAGAACCTTGATCACCCCAGCAGAGGCAGGAAAAGCACATGATGAAGCTCAACATCCACTCATGATAAAAAGTCCACAGAGTACGCAGAGTGGGAACGGCAGGGCAGCCCACTGGAACTTGTCGGAAGGCCCATGGGTAGAACAGTCCGGAACTGTAGTGACTGTCCAGGCCAGTTCATAGCCCAGATGACATTCTGCAGGTCAGCCTCACAGGGCAGAGACAGCAAGGGGGTAAGAGAGCTGAGGAAATGCCTCAGTGACCGGCACACCTGCTGACCGGTGTCCGTCCCGTCACTGTACACACCTTCCATCAGCCCTCCTCCACTCCGCAGCAGAGAGATCTCAGAGAGTGGGACCCCGGCCACACCACTTGTGCCGGCTTGTCCCCTAATGGTGTCCCATGTCTGCTAGGGACAAGGACCCCGATGCTTGCTGGGCCCTGAGGCCTCACCAGCCTCTCCCACGCTGACTGCCCCCAGCCTCCCCCGGCCTTATTTCAGCTCCTCAAATGTCCGTGCTCCTCCTGAGCAAGGCCCCGCGCAAACGCGGTTCTCTTTGGAACGTGATTTCCCTTCCACCCACCAGCCCACTCAGAGCTCGAAGTAACGGCCGCAAAGTTGATCTGAAGCTTACAAGGGACGTCTGCATCACCAGAATCCAGGAGGCTGTGCTGGAATTCAGTAGCCTGTGGCCAGCTCTTCTAGTAAGACCTTTTTTTCCATGTCACCGTCCCCAGTATTCCACAGCTGCGCTGTCAGGGCACCACCTTCCCCCATTCTTCCCTTTCCTTCTGCCTTCACTCGTCATCCACAGTTGACTTCTGTGCTGACAGTCTAGCAAGGCTCTTCTTCTCACACGTTTCTCCTTTGTTCTTCCTCCTCCCTGGCATGTAGCAGTGATATTTAAACGGCTTAACTCAGACAGATTTAATTGGAGATCGACTTACAAAGCAGATGACACTCTTCAAAAATCAGTTGCCATGGGCAGGCTCTGGAGGTCCCTGGAGAGCTCTGCTCTGGACTTTTCTCCCGAAGAAGAAAAGCAAAGCTTCCCAACAACTACAGAAGTCCAACACCAAACCGGGCTGGCAGCCACGACGACGGAGATGTATGGACGTGAGGGACACAGAAGGTGAGGAAGCAGACACGTGGGCACAGACGGAGACGGAGAGCGCACGGCAGAAACCAACAGACAGGCGTGAAGGCTGAGCGCGGATCAGGGCAGACACAGGTGCGGACGTGGAGACACGTGCGCATGTCGTGTAGACAGACGTGCGTGGTGAGCGAGCACGTAGCGGGTGAGGTGCACATGCGGGTGCACCAGTGCCGACCCAGCGGTGACACGGCACAGACATGTGAACACTGCTACGACCGACGCAGGCGGACACAGACCCCGGCAGACGAGCAAATGCACCGCAGAGGCACAGGCAGACACGTCGAGGCCGGTGTAGACGCACGGATGCTTATGGAGACAGAGCCTGCACAGACATGGTAGACCGTGTACATGGAGAGGCACGTGTGCATGGGGAGATGCAGGCGTAGACACAGACGTAGAGACGGGCACGGATGGTGACCCCTGGCTGCCCTCAGAGGTCGCTGTGGCCTGCCGAGTCCCACCACTGTCAGAACCTTCTGGGACCCTCGTGCATCTCAGGCGTCCAGGCTGAGCCGCAGAAGCGACCTGCACGGCAAGCGCGCATGGGGCAGGCGGTGTTAGAAGCCCAGGCGCCGGCCTCGGTCCGATGCGCGGGGCTGTTCCACATCCCCGTTTCCTCCCTGCCTGGTCCCCACCAACTTCACCCTCGTCACAACAGAGAGCATCAGATGCAGGCAAGGGGCTCACCACCGTCCGGGACCACAGAAGAGCCCCTCCCTGGCATCATCTCTCCCGGCATCTGCCGACTGGCTGGACGTGGCCACGCCGGCTCGTCAAGGCGGCCCCGGAAGGGTCTTTGAGGCCCCCACCCCCGCTCTACCACGGTGTCTTCCACGCTGTCCACCACCAGAGTCAGAGATCAGACAAGATGAATCCCAGCCAGTAACAGACATCACAATCCAACCCCTCACTCGAAACCCAACCGAGGAGACAGAAGGGGGCCTGCGGAGTCAGGCATCGAAGGCCGGCAGCCAGCGCTGGGTGTGCCTTGTGTGGGTCCCGAGACGACATCTGCGAACGCAGCCCTGGTGTGCGATGGCGGAGCTGATGCAGGCTCGGCTCCTGGTGCCGCTCGGGTGCTGTGAGAAAGGAGGAACCTTGCATTTCACAACACGGTCCCGAGACAGCGCGGCTTCCGAAAGCAGCAGGAGAGGTGGGAGCAGGTGGGCGGGGGGGCAAGGCCGGGCCTGGCCACTACCTTGTACCTGCTGCAAACCAGCCGCTGCCTCGCGGAGAAGATGAGACAGAACAACCAGGGAAGCCCGTTGGACCAGGAACCTGGGGATAAGCCGGCTGTGAGCCCAAGGCCTCGGGGACATGGGGGGCAGGTCCCAGGACAGGGGCCTGGGAGCCAGAAGGACTTCATACCGCTGCTTCCTTCTGGGGGCGACGGTGCCCCCGACACCGATGTGGGAGGAGCCGTGTTGTCAGAACTTCTGAAAACTGCCTGGGAACAACGTTCACTTCAAGCATATCCAGTTTCTTAGAATTTACCAAAAGCCGCTTCATGGCGCTCCTTCAACTCGCTGATGTCGTGACGGTCCCAGAACCCGTCTCCCTTGCTCTCAGGTCCTGGACGTCCTCTGGCAGCCCTGGAAGTGGGGGGCCCAGGACCCGAGCAGGCCTCCCGTGAGGAGCGTCCATTGCGTGCGGGAGGGGGTGTGACCCTGCGACCTCAGTGGTTTCCCGGAGGCCAGAGAGAAGGCTTAGGAAGGAGGGGCAGGGCTGCACTTTCGAGGGGCCCTGACGCAGCCTGGGGCAGCGGGGGCTCCCCACAGACGGGGAGGAGGAGGAGTTGCCAGTGCGTGTGGGGCAGCACTCCTGAGTGGGATGAACACTCCCGAGGCCGTGACAGCCCCGCGCGTGTGGCAGGAGCCGGAAGGAGCAGGCGGGGCAGGGCACCAGCCTGCGGGGGCAGGGAGAGGGCGAGTCTGCAGAGCCCACAGCTGGGGCCTCCACCCCAAGGACAATGAAACCGCCAGGTCTGCAGAGAAGAGTGAGGTGGCGGAGGAGTCTGCGGGGGTTCCGCATGCGTAACAGACCGGGGAAGAGCGGAGGGGTGCAGGGCCTCCGGCGAGAGAGGTCCCAGCAGCTACCCGCACCGTCGACTGCCACGAGCAGGACGGGGGCAGCCGTGAGGACTGGCCAGGTCGGGAGGGCTCCCAGCTGGAGGAGGTGGGGAAGGTGGTCTGGTCTGGTACGCCCCCGGGCATGAGCCCTGGAGGAGGAAGCGGGGTCCTGGGGCCCCCGGAGACGGCAAAGCCGCCGGCAGAGCTCCAGGCCTCCTTCCCATACCCAAGGTGATGGGCGGCGGGGAGGCGGCCCCGGAGGGCAGGCAGGGCGGCGTCGTGGAGGACCAGACGCCTGGGAGTGCCCTGGGAGAACGGAGTGGCCTCAGGCCACCGCTGCAGCCGCTGGACGGGGAAGGTGGAGCAGCGCCGGGCAGAGCTCCGGGAGGGAGGGCGGGTGGCCAGGAGCTGCCGAGTCTGGGAGGATGGAATTTTGTGGCTCCCAGGAGGAGGCAGTGAGCGCGGAGTCAGGAGGGGACGTTTACAGGAAAAGCCTCGTTCGGGTCATGATGCTCTGAGAGTCTGAGCTCACGGGCTCGGAGACCCACTCGGTTAACGCTGTTTGCGCTCCCTCCGGCCGGAGCAGGGCCTGCGGCTCCAGGAGTCTGGCCGCGCGCCGAGCCGCGTGTCCCTCGTCTGCAAACAATGCGCACGTGAAACTGACCGTGCGCGACTTCCACGGGGACCACGCGGGGCGGGTCTGGGATCTTCCTTCTTCGGGGGCCACAGGGCAGGGCCTAGCGAGTACGAGCCGAGGTCCCAGGCAGGGGCGCCCGCAGACCGGCCGGAGCTTGGCGGCGGCTGGGGCCACGGTTCACCATTCCCGTCACGGACAAGCCCCACAGCTCCCAGCTCTGTGGGCAGGACTTCAGATTTGGAAATACGTGGTTTTCCTTCGTCTTCTGGGCCACATGAGCAGTTGTGACTCTTTCCTCACTGGCTGTGGCCCCACACCTGACTCTCAGACGACAAAGAACCCGCACACCGCACGGTGTCTCTTGACCCAAACGGAGGAGATGAGTGGTGACGTCGCAGCGACTTGTCGCATTCAGGAAGACCCCCAGAAGACCGCAGCTGCGCTTTCTGACAGGAAGTTCGACCACGTCATCCCAGACATGGTCTGAGAGTCGGCCAGAGTCAACCTGCAGACGCCACGACCACAGACCGCGAGCCCGCTGCGATTCCTTTGCTCCCACAAGGAAGGGAAAACCGGCAATGACTCGGGCCCCGCTCCGGCCCCGCTCCGGCCCCGCGTCCCGTCCGTCTTCCTGGCGACCAGCATGGGCCCCGTGGCCCCGGCGCAGCTCTGAGGGGCTCTGCGGGCAGCCAGGGGTCTGTGTGCAGGTGGGGGAGGACGACGGGACTGTCCCTGTGGCTCAGCGGTGACGCTTCCCTCCCAGCACGCTGACCTCCGGGGAACAGCACGTCACTCCTGAGCACGTGGGTTTGTACGTTTTCAAGTTCGTGATGGGAAAAGCAGTCTCCTCGCCCCGGCGGCTCTGAAAGCACCTGGTTCTCGCTTCGGAGACTGACTGGGAGAGACGAGTGTGACAGAAGGGACGATCGTCTGTCCACGCGTGAGGCTTCCCTTTGCTCACGCGCGACCCCCGGGAGCCGGAGCAGCTTCAGAAGACGGACAGCAGAAACTTCTTCCAGACTTGGATTCCCTAAACCCTAACGGCTCGCCAGTGAGGAGACGGCAGGACCACGCCTGCCGTGCGGGACCCTCCCCTTGGCAGCCGTCGGGCTGAGTCCGCATGAGGGCCGTGCCTGGGAGCGGCAGCCACGCTGAGCTGCCCGTGACTCAGGCCGTGAGAGAGGAGACACATCGGTCAGCAGAGACCCGTCTGTGACATCACTGGTGGGCATGTCCCAGGCAAGAGCTTTACGGGAAGAAAACACTGGAGAAAACTCAGGGCCAACCTGTCCGTCTGAGAACACAGAGGCCGCGGGAGGCCCACTCTCTTTGCCGCATGTCCCCCCGGCCCCGGCAAGGTCTCGGTGCCCCAGCCCTGGAAGCTTCTCCCTTGACTCCCATTCCCGGTTTCCACGGCTCCGTTCACAGCTCCCGGGCCGTCACCCCCACCTGCTCTGTCGCAGGGCCACTCTTCCGCTGCCCTTGGGGGAGCCGCCTGAGAGGGGAGTGAGCCGCCCTGCTGCCGCTGGTGTGCAGCACCCTGCCCCCGACAGCCCGGGCCGCGGCCACCTTTGCCCCTCTAGGGCCGAGAACACAGGGCACCAAAGCTTTGGCACAGAAGCTGGCCTTCCAGGGCCTCCGTGTGGGATGGTGGGGCTCTCAACGGCCTACGCACAAGCTGCCCACGGCCCGTGGGGACAGTGGCCTCCCCATCTCCCACGTCGGCCTGGTAGCCGCTCTTCTGCCCCTTCTCATCATGCACACGTCCTTCCCCAGGAAGACACCCCAAACGCAACAGCGTCCGTTGGAGGCGCCTGGAGAGCCCCGGCTCTTCCGCATTTCTTCGTCAGACGTAAGATGCAGTTTCTCCTTTGCCAAAATGCAAACGGCTCCCTTGGATTCAAATTCCCCTTCCTGGGCTGTCTCTCCTGAACCCAAAACACTTCTAAAATCACCCTTGGGGGACAGGGACGGCCGTCCTGACCTGCTGCCGGCCTCGGAGGGTCCATACGGGGTTGAAAGCGGGAGAGCGTAAACGGAGCCCGAGGCAGCGCCCCGTCCGTCAGCACGAGGCAGATGCATGCGAAGCTGAGCCCCACGGGGAGGATGTGTGTCAGTGAGCAGACCACACAGGGCACAGGTCCCACTGTTTCCCCTTCTTAGGGGACAAGCAGGGACCCAGATGGTTTTTTTAAAGAATGGCACCAAATTCTTGCCAATAGCTGATCTGCTAAGGCTGCAGCTGAGATCTGGTGAAGACGTGCCCTAGAGAATCCCAAGTTCCCGCGGAATCTGACAGCAGGCTCTCTAAGAGGAAGGAGGCCTCGTCTCGTGGCGACAAAGATAAGAATTCCCGACACGAGGCCCTATCATCTGTATCGTGTAAAATTCATCCAGTTCAGGCAGCAGAAGGAAAGGGGAATGAGCCACAGTAATGATTTTTTTCCTCCGACCCATGCTTGTCGCAGATATTCGAGTCCCAAAGCTCTGGCCCCGGAGAACACTACAGGAAAATAAACTCTGAAGGCGAAGAGAAGTCTGACCCCAACAGGAGCCTCACTTTCTCCCGGGAAGTCAGCGGAAATGCCCGATAGGACAGGCCTCTCCCACAACCTTGTCATTCCCCTTCAAGAGTCACCCCAATGCGGATGATGTCCCATGGACTGTCCTGCTCTAAAGGCGCCATGCCCTATTGTTCATGGTGATGCAAAGCTGCTACTTGGAAGAGCCTTTCAAACAATGGGAACCCCTTTCCCGGCCCTGTTGTGGAGCACCCACCCCCTGCCTCATGCTGTTGCCGAGACCCCGGACCCCAGAAGGAAGAGCGACAGTGGACCCTCCCCGCACATGCACACATGGACACACACAAACACGTGTGTGCACACACACATGCACATGAGCACACGTGTGCAGACATGTGCACACATGCAAACAGAGAGCACGCTTACATGATTCACACAGACACACGAAAACATGTATGCACACGCATACACAGGTGCACAGAAGCACCACACAGATGCATGCAGTGTGCATACGCGGATACACAGTGCACACACGTGTACATGCATGTATACACATGTGCCACACAGAGATACATGCACACAACACATATGGACACGGGCGCACACAGAGGCACACGTGTGCATGCATGACGCAGCCGTATTTCCTAAGGCAGTGAAAATCCACACACAGGCTTTCGACAACTCGGAGGAGGAGCGCTGTGGGAACAGCCGCGTCCGCAGCAGCGGAGTCCGCGTCCCGCCTTCGCCCCGAGGGTGCAGAACTGTGCCCTCCGCACCTGTGTTGTCACACCCCCGTTTGCACTGCTCTGTAGGGCACGACTCTGAAGACACTCACCCGGGGGGTCCCCAACCTCAGAACCGGAGCCTGACGGCACCGGTGGGTCTGGGAGCTCCGCACCTGGGCAAAGGCCCGACACGGGAGGACGCGGCTCAGTGAGAAGCACTTGAGCAGACGGAGTCGGTGTTTCCGTGCGAGCTTGAAGCATCAGCACTGACACTTCTCTAAAGGCACGAGGGAAAACACCACCAACAGTGCGAGACTCTTACGCTCAAGCGGGCTCCAATGGCGGTCAGCGCGTGGGCTCAGAACACGACGCCGCCTGTCCCGCCGTGGTGCCGGCTGCTGCCGGCTGTGGTGACGTGCCGTCTGCACCAGCGACAATGGCCTGCTGGCCGAGCATGAGCCCGGGGGCTGCGCAGGAAGAAGGCGAGCGCGCCCGGCGTGAGAAACGGCACAGCCCCTCCCACACGGCGTGTCGTCAGCAAAGCCAGGCAGCTTCTGACCTACCTGAGGGACCGCCCAGACGGGGAGCACGAGCATGCCGGCGACGGCGGAACCTGGTGTGGGCCTGTCCACACAGCTGCACACACTCGCACACACGCTCGCACCTCTGCACACGCACACGCCGGCGCACACGCAATCCGCACACATGCACTCACACATGCACATCTGCACACACCTATGGCTGCACACATGCCCATGCACACACGTATCCACACCTGTGCGCGCACATGCACATCCGCATGCGCACGTGCACTTGCACACCTGCACACGTGCACACACACATGCGGATGGCTGGCTGTGCTCTCCCCGCTGAAACCCTGCTTACAGACCATGAGGAAAGAACATATCTACAGCCTCGTGTCCAAAGCCAGAGTCACTAGGCTGAGCACCTGAGCTTGGAGCCGACCCCATCACCAGCTGGGCACACACTGTGGGAACGAGGCCCCGTGACTCGTGCAGATCAGAGCGAGAAGAGCGTCCTGTTACCATGAACATGTCTCCCTCTGAAGGATGACTCGGGTCCCAATACCTTAAATGGCTGGAGTCTCAGCCAGCAGGGAGGCAACCCCGGGCAGACCCCAGCCCCCCATGCCCCGGGGCTGCTGCGTCCATGGGCCCCACGGGCTGCACCGCAGGTATGAGGCTGGAACCAAGAGCCAGGAGGGGCTCTGTTCTGTGGAGAATCCCCCTGAAGCTCGGGCTCCTTGGTCACAGGTCACAGCACCGTGTGACGGACGAGGAGGCTCCCAGCTGCCCTCCTGCCCCCGTGACACCAGGAAGCCCACCTCCTCCTGTGCCTCTGAGTAAAGATGGGCAAGAATGAACGTGCTCCCCTCCACCCATGCGCTGGGCGCCAGGAGGAAAAACCAGAGCCTCTACTCACTCGTTCCCGGTCACAATGTAGCCTTCTTCCTCCTGCGAAGGCCGGGCCGCCAGCCACAGGCTCTCACTGGGGCGTCCCCGGGCTCTGGCTTCAAGGCCGGCATCTTCCTGCGAGGGCCCCGGCACCCAGGCCTGGAGCTCGCCAGAGCCACGCCCCTGGGGCTGTGCGGGACGCGGCCTGTCCAGCCGGTCCTTGGAGTAGGTCTGACTCCTGACGTCCTCCACCCCCGCACTCTCCTCCTCCCACGTCAGGGGCACCTTGGGGGTCTCCGATTTCTTCATCTCCGTTTTGAAGGGCTCCATGAGAACGGGGGCGGCAGGAAAGAGTTGGGGCCTAGGTTGCTGGAGGTGGTCCCCAAGTCTGAGGCCCAGATGACTGACCTGGTGGAAAGAAGGCTCCGTGAGATGACATTCAGGAGAACCAGCAGGTAGGACCAGGCGGGGACGGAGTGGCGCCCTCCTGGCCACGTTCAGGATCCCGTCTAGATGGGACACGTTCAGACCGGGGAGGACGAGGGCCTCACCCACCAGCCTCACGCAGCCACACACCTGTCCGTCGGTCTCTCTCTCACATACAGACACCGTCCTAAAGAGCCCGATTTTACAGCATCAGTGTGCGTGTTTGGGGTCTTTTTAAAAAGAGCCAACATCGGGGGCACCGGGGGTGCTCCGTCCGCTGGGAGCCTGACTCTTGATTTCAGCTCAGGTCACGGTCTCCGGGTGGTGAGACGAGCGTCGTGTCAGGTTCTGTGCTCGGGGGAGTCAGCGGGAGACGCTCTCTCAGTCCCTCTGCCGCTCGCGTGTGCGCGCTCTCTCCGATAAATAAATAACATCTTTAAAACGAACAAAACAAAAACAAAACCTCCACGACCGCGCGTGGGTTTCTGAGCCCCCTGCTCTGGAGCAGTCGGCGCCTGGCGATGGCCGTGCTGCTGCATTGACTGATCCCTGTCCCGGACCCTGACCCACGTGGACTCCCGGGTCCTCGCGATGCCAGTGCAGGGGTGTCGCGTGCCCCACTTTCACAGGGAAGAGGAGACATCAGGCGCAAGCCTCATCGGGACATGCCCCGCAGCCTCAAAGCTCCTGGGGGACCCTGGGTCCTCAGCGCCGAGGCGTGCTCATCCTGACCCCATTTCCTGAGCAAGAGCCACTTAAGTGCCGTCCCGACAGACAGATGTCATCTGACATGCTCAGCCCTGAGTATGCGCCCGGCGCTGTGCTCAGTCTCGGTGCACGCTGTCCCTCATCACCACCTCAACCCGGGAGCGCGGCCCTAGTTTCATCTCCGGTAGGTGGACTCTGGGGTTTACAGAGGTTAATCACGTGCCCGACGCCCGCAAGGCGGGGATTGGCTGGTCCAGAATTTGAGTGTCGCTCCCGCTGGCGTCGGAGATGCCGCCACTGGGCCACACAGCCTTCTGGGACCCCAGTCCGGCTTCCCACAGAAGCTGGTGGTCCCTCCTGGTGCTTCTGCTGGCGCCCAAGAAGGGAGGGCACACCCCAGGGCACCTCCTGGCGGGCAAGGGATTTCCTGCTTCCTGTGAAATCACCGTGAAAGCTCCAGCGTTGTACCAGACAGGACAAAAAGTGGGTTTCCTTCACATGTATGAAACTCAAGCTTTTCAGGAAACTAAGCAAGAATTATAAAGGAAAATACTTATTCCAATGTTGACTAGAAATTGTATAGAAGTTTTCCTTTGTGTTCTGAAATAGCTACAGAAAATAGTATTTTGTTAAAAAACATCTGCTCAAGTTTGGATCCTGAATGGTGACAGTACACAGCATTTCAGTGACCATGGAGGGCTTGGAGCCCTGTCCCCCAGCTTTCGAAAGAAAAAGAATGGTGTTCTCAGCTGGACTACGCTCCGTGAGAGGAGGAAACAGAAGATGCTCCGAGTGAGAGCTCAGAGAACACAACACTCAGATGCCTGTTGGGAAAAAAACTGCTTGAGGGGCGCTGGGGGGGCTCAGGCCTTGGGCGTCTGCCTTCCGCTCAGATCATGATCCTGTGGTCCTAAGATCAAGTCCTGCGCTTCCCCCTCTCCATCTGTGCTCTCTCTCTCTCTCTCTCAAATAAATCTTAAAAAAGAAAATAAAAAATTGCTTGAAGATGTACCCCCAGTAACAGAGAAATGAATCAAAATTTGACTTGATCAGGAAGGAAAGGTAAGAGCCTGCGAACACTGGGGTCTTGAGAGGACCCACGGGGGCTGAGGTGTGCACGGTCCGGACCCCGCAGCCCAGCTCTGGCTGCACTCGTCCCCCTGTCCACGCCCCTCCACTGACAAGATGCATTCTTAGAGCCACGACTCCCCGCACCCCGCCAACCGCGTTTCTGACGGACATTTAAGAGAACTGTGGATGTTTTCTTTTGCTACTTGCTAACAGGCATTGAACCAAAAGCCACGAAAATAAAATGGAAACAGAAGTACTAACCAAAATGATTTTTTCCACTCTACAGAAAAGGGTTCCGTAGAACCACCTAAAGCCATTGTCATGGTTTCCACACTGATTTTCTGCATCCGTAAGACCTGCACTAATGAGCGAAGGTTCTTCAGCCGGAAAGGCCGGCAAACCACCGTGAGGGCCATCACCCGTGACTGAGCCCTTCTCAGACGGCCCTTCCCACCCGCGCGGTCGAGAGACCCTCCAGCCATGACCCACGCATTCTGCGAACCACCCGGCCCACGGTTCACAATGGAACACGGGCGCTGGGGCCAGCGCAACTGAGGGACGGCATTTTGATCTGCTTCGGCTTAACGAGCTTCAATGTAAAGGACACCGGGCCAGCGGCTCCCGTATCGGGCGGGCAGGGCTGAGGCCCAGGGCCTGTGGGGGTCCGCGCTGAATGAAGCCCGGGAACCACACGTGGGATGACCGCAAGGATCCAGTCCGTAGCCCCAGGTAGGAAAATTCTAAGGAATATTCATTCCTTAGTTTGTATTAACCGTATTTTCCAGATTTCTACGATGGGAAAATGTTACTGTATGATCTGAAAGTAGGCATTAGTATGTACCAAAATATCCACAATTTTTTATGCCCTCTTTATACTTTCTCCCAATTTGGGGATTAGCAGACTTTTAACAAACAGAACAACAAAACTTTGTGTTTTGTCTGCGTTCTCAAACCATGACCAGAAAGACGCCCAGCGCAGCTCTAGAGCTAAGGTGAACCGAACAGGTAGAGACGCCTCACCGTACCTCCTCGTCAGCTCCACCTGCCCCACTGTCCCCGGCCTGCTCGCGGACGCTGGCCTCTCTCGGCTTTCCCGCAGCTCCTTTCTCGGCTCCTCGCAGCTCCCCGTCGGCACCTGCTCCCTGCACGGCGGCAGCAACCATGTGGGCCATCTCGCTGAGCTCCAGGGGGCTCAGGCCCTCCGCCGGCGCTGGCTGCCTTCCCAGGTCCTTCAAGAGGCTCCGGATGAGTGTTTCTGGGGGACACACACAAAGGCAAGCACAGATGACGCAAGGAGAGGCAGTCACCACCAGAACAAGGTGGCAGTGACCCAACGGGGCAGCGCGAGCCCCTGCAAGCTCAGCGGAGACCTGGGATTGAACAGGAGCAGCGGAAGTTCGGTGCGTGGGGAGCACAGCACTCACGATTTACAAAATCACAGGTCGAGCCGCAGATTGGGCAACGGAGAGCAACGGGTTAGTGAATTTCCAGATACGTAACAGAAACTATTATCCTCTCAATGACAGGTAAAAGGGGGCGCCTGGTGTCCCGACTGGTGAGGCGTCTGCCTTCGGCTCAGGTCATGATCTCAGGGTCCTGGGACCGAGCCCCGCGTCAGGCTCCCTGCTCGGCAGGGTCTGCTCCCTCTGCTGCTCCTCTGCTCGTACCTTCTTGCTCTGTCTCTCAAATAAATAAATGAAATTTTTATTTTAAAATTAAAAAAAGAATTGAGAAAGACTGAGTGGAAATGGGGCAACCTGCAGCACCACCTCAGGCACAAGAGACTCCAAGTGGAAGCGAGGAGGAGAGGGACCAAAACACTAACCGGGAAAAACCTCCAGCAATTCCCCCAGACTGCATTAACTTCGAAAGCCAAGACACCAAACAGACCCCAAGAAGAGTGGACACAGAGCCACACAGTGGCACCTCTTGAGAAGAGAAGGTGAGGCCCCTCGCCACAGCCATGGGCAAGGACACGCGTGAGGCATGACGTGGCGGGATGCAGCCGTGGCGGACCTCAGGCAGAAGAGGACCTGAGTGACACCACGTGCCTGGTGACAATGAGGTTTTTGACTCAACTGGTAATTGTAGATTTGATCACACACATCCAATGACGTATCTGAAGAGTTAAAAGAAAAACCTTTCATTCAGACGTCTATGTCCAGTGGAAAGACCCTCCAGGCCGGAGGGTGAGGGAGAGACGTGTCGGGTCACCCGAGGAGCTAAGCCCACCGGCCGCCAACAGACTGCAGACACGTACCCCCGAGTGACGGCGGCGGGAAACACAGGCCCATGGGAGCGCCGAAAAGCTCCCGAGGGGCAACTCTGTGGGTGTCCCGGGACGAAGGTCCTGGTCCTCCTATTAACAGCACTACGGGGCCATGACCGCTGACGGGGGATGTAAGCGCGTTAACGGACGTCGGGGTCAACCGCGCAGCACCCCAGGGTCACCGGAACGGGTTGCTGCTATGTTTTACGTGCATTTTCCTGGAGCTGTGCTGACCCCTGTGAGCACACTTGCTGCCGTGTCCCTGCCCAGGGTGAGGGGCGCTGCTGGCGTGGTTGTCACGGGTGCCACACGTCCGCTCTCGCTCGTCTGGGCGCTCGGCATCCAGTGCCTGATGGCAAGGTCTCCCTCAGCAACAGCACCGTCCGATGGAGTCCTGCCTCTGACCTGGGGAGCCCTGACTGCTGCTTCTTGAGTATCCAGTGATGATGCGTCCAGTTCCCAAGTGCAGGTTTAGGCATGACGGTCATTGTCGTGGCTTTGCTCCCCGAGGTCGCAGGCACAGGGAGAGTTCACTCTCTCCATGGCCTCATGGAGGCCGTGCTCTGAACTGAGTGGGCTGTGGGCTCTTTTCTGCTTCTTGTAAATTAAGAAATTGAGGCTTTTCAGGTTTTTTAATGCATCCACCTTTGAGAGCTCCTGCCCGCCAACAGACACGAGAAGTTCTCAGCACCCACGGCTCAGCAGGCCCAGCCGGCAGGTGCTTCGCGCTGGCGCCTGTCCAGAGAGAGCGGGTCACGGCTGCTCCGTGCAATGAGCAAGGAGCCGGCAGGAGAAGGCAGACCACCCCAGCCCGGCTGCACAGCGGCCCCACCAAACCCGCCACTCGCCTAAGGTGCTGACATCCAGGCCACCTAGCCGTGGCTGTGAAGTCTGAGCTGCGTGCAGAAGCTCCCAGAACGCTGTGCCAGCCCCCGCCGCCCCCCGGGTTCCACCTCGGAGTCGTGCCAATGGAGGAGACTGCCTCGCCCGGTCCCAGCCAGCTTGTCCATGACAAAGGAATGATAGGAGGGTCTCGAGCCCCAGACCACCGGCTTTCCCAGATGAGCAGGTCGAGCCTACCATGGGAGAAAACGTACAGTCGCGCTCACCTCCAACCAGCCTCGCTTTTCCAGGGGACTCCTGCCCCATGGCCCTAAGGAAGCGACTGTTTCCGAATGTCCCGTGTGGCGCCCCACGTTCCCCCCCAGTCTCCTTCTTGCCAGGCAAGCGTCACCGCCATCATTTTGGTTTTGCTCTTCAAAGACATTTTCTGTCCATGTCCACTCCAGACTTCCCTGGGCACCTCGGATCCCTTCTGGGTCGACGGGGCGACGGTCTCCACGGTCATTGTTTCTGAGATGGGGCTGCAGGCGCGGTTGGCCCCGCAGTCAGAAGGGGGGCCTGAAATTGGGAGAGCACTAAGCGCGTCGTGCACGCTGTCCACCCTGGCAGTCGGCGACCAGACTAACTGCTCCCACAGCAGGGGCGGGGCCCTGTGAGGCCCACACAGAAGCAGGGCGGCACGAACACAGGCCAGGACATCTCTGCACCTCCCCGGCCTCAGCTCCGGCATCAGCCACAGGTTCCTCATGCTCTGATGTCTGCGGCCTCGTTGACCCGACTAACAGAAACCGCTCGCGGTCAAAGGGAAGGCAGACAGAAGGCGTCCTGCTCCCCTGCGTCCCAGAGCCTCGCACAGTCCCAGATGGTCAGCGACTGGATGCTTGATTCAGAAGTAACTTCCTGCACTGATTTCACTTCCCCATAAACAAAACATACCTAAGAATGCAGAAAGGCTTGCCGGACGCAGAAGGGACAGGAGGCTGGAGATCGGCGCGATCCCACACAAACAGCATCAGACGCGGGCGGACGTAAGGCGCGTGCTGTTCCACGGGGAAGACCGAGCTGCGCCCGGGATGGAAGGTGCACGCGCGGCCCGGCCCTCGCGGCTGTCCTGAACAAACGTACCGTCGCCGCAGCTTTCAGAATGGGCAGGGGCTCTCCCCAGCCGCAGCTGGTCAGCAGGCAGCACGTGAGCACGACGTTCCGGGTTGGATTCCTGCCGGTGCCTCCCCTCCAGGCACCTCTTCTCTTTGGCCCGAATCTCAGCAAGTCTCACGTCACCACCCCTTCCCACGGCCCGCCCGCCGGCCACAGAGCTCTCACTTGGCGCTGGAAACAGACCCCATGGGCGTGGGGGCGTTGGGTTCAGAGCGGCCGCTGTACCCAGAAGATGCACAGGAAACGTGCAGAGGCAGAGCCTCCCGCCTGGCGATAAAGCAGGGCTCACCTGCCCTTGCAGCAGCATACGCGGAGCGAGTGCTCCGAACTTTCCCAAAGGAGAAGGTCTGCAGGGACCCACACTCACCAAACCCGCCCCAGCAACCTTCCCTCACCACAGTGACCATGAGGACCAATCCCAACAGAAATGGTGTCACTCACACCCACTCACTCACGGCACACAGACCTGACCCTTCGGGGGACACAGGGACAGAAGGACACGGGGAACACATGGGAGGGTTCTGTGGGACCGAGGGGCACAGCGGCCGGCCCAGAAGGGAGGAGACAGCGAGCAGAGACTTCGCCGGCTGAGGCAGATGGAGGACGGGGCCCGGCCGTGTCTGCTCTCTGTGCGGACCCGTTAGCCCAGGAGCTGCCTGGCGTCAGCCACGAACCCCACGGCTGTGGGCAGTGGCTTCTCATCCACTTTCTCAGGCCACATAATTCTAGAATCCAGAGAGGTTTCTCCTTTCCTGGCTATAACTGTGGCTGAGACTTTTGTTTCCAAAGACACATTTAAAATTCTCATCAGTCACTATGTCACTTGAGCTGTGAGGCCAAATTCCCATGAAGGAATATGGACTTCTCCCCAGTGGGGCGTGTGCTGCTGTCACGAAGGAGAAAGCGCACTACGGCGCCTCCCAGATACGCTTCAGGAAGCTGAGAGCCGACGGGGCTGCAGGCACACAGCTGGGCCACAGGGGTATGGACGCGTCTCCCTGCTAGTATTCCCTGCGTGTGGCCTTGGGCAAGTCATTTAATCTCCCCGGTGCTCAATCCCTCCTGTGTTATGGGGACAAGGGAGACAGGCATGTGCATCACTTATCCAGTGGCGGGCGCACACGAAGGGCTTAACAACTGTACCTATTGTCACGAGGGTGAGGTGATGGTCACGAATCATTTACCCTCCCTTGTTTTTTATCCCTTACAATCCCCCGTAGATACACGGACTTACATTTCCATGGTGAGCTCTGGCTACGGTTCCGCATAATCTGTAAGCGAAGAGTAGAGAACACGCCGCCTGCCCATCAGCACGCTTGGTGGTTCAAGGTGACTACTGCCTCCCAGTTTGCTCAACATTTGCTTTCTGAGATGGTTCCTTGACAAAGTATTAAGGCTCATTTTAAAAAACGTTAACCTCAGTCACTAAAGGCTGACCTCGGACGCCACCCACCCACCTACCCACCCACTATCCATCCATCCACCCCTCCCCCCACTACCCGTCAATCATCCAAGCTTCCACCCACCCATCCATCCGTCCACTCTCCCATTCACCCGTCCATCCGGTCGCTTCACTAGCTGCTACAAGGATACAGAATTGACGGCA
This sequence comes from Mustela nigripes, assembly GCF_022355385.1. NCBI lineage: Eukaryota > Metazoa > Chordata > Mammalia > Carnivora > Mustelidae > Mustela > Mustela nigripes. The sequence goes on along the minus strand of NC_081560.1, from coordinate 790,790 downwards.
TGGGGGCTGCAGAGCTACAACAGGACTGATACAAACATATCAAAATGTTTTAGAAGCCAGAGACCACTGGATAGTATATTAAGCAAACTCAACATCTGGGACAGACCAACCATAGAGACCCTGCAAGAGCATCAAATGACAGCATGACTCAAGAAGCCACTTCATTTTCTTCCAGAAACAGGCAAGTGTTTGAGCTGACATGCTTTTCAAACTGTCACTTATTACCCTATCTTAGGCAGATGTTTTCCTGCAATTCAACCAGCCTCCAAAATTTGAATCTACTTGCAAATAAATGATACTCCTACCATTAAAAAAAATCTACTTGTAAATTACTCCCTACATTCTACCCTCAGAAATCAACAATTACATTGACAAACTTAGATCTGACAAATGTCACTCATAAAACTTTTAAAATATAAAAATATAAAGCTTGACTTTTGCTAAAGATGATCTACAAATTCTCCTTGTTTATAATGTCTAATGAAGGCGACCCGATTAATTTACGGCCTTACTGATTTTTTTAGAGAGATAAACCCAAATTATGTCTTTCAAAAAATCTTACCATGTAATTCTGGGTTCGGAATTACCCTGAGCAAAAATTTTTCATTAAAAATTTCAAGAATATATTTCAAATAGAAAAGTCAATAAAATACATCTCATGTCTTTCATGTCTAGCAGTATAAATAAACACACCCACTTCAGTGTCCTGCATCACTCCAACGATGGCACAGAACGTGGAAAAAGGCACCTAAAAGTCGAAGTCCTGCTGCAGCTGGCCAAGGCCCGTCACAGCACGGTGCTGCACCCTAAATGCATGGTCCTTTTGGGGGGTCACGATGCCCCCAGACATTCACCCAGGCAGAGAGTGTATTGAGACATTTATGAGAAACGTTTAACGAGTGTTGAATCAAAAATGTATTTCCGGTGGACGCAAACTTCACCAGAAAAATCTCTGGACAGAAACGCTGCATTCCTAAGCACCTGGGCTCACCAAGGCTTTGCACCCAGGCCCGTCTTGCATTGCGGAGGCGTCCATCCTAACGGGCTTCACAAGCTGGAGTCCCTGCCCCACACCACTCAGTGGGCAGAGGATGTCACTTACTCCCCTGTGACATTCATCGTAAGTTAAGCCCTTAAGTCAAGGCTGACTGCCTACCCCACCAGAAAGTTTCCTCTTGGAGCCCCAGGCTCCAGCCTCCCACTGTCTCCAGATATAGGACTGCAGCCCGATGGGATTATTTTGCTGGAACAGCCATGCAAAGGGGCCACAAGAACTATCACGGTGGTTATTCAGGTCCTGGTTCGCAGCAAATTGGCCTCGGATGAAGCTATGGGGCAGGCTAGATTCTCATGTACGGCATGTTTGTATCCCTCGCTCCCTTGTGCTGTCCTCTGTGTAGGAGTCCGGGGTTTAGTCCCGTCCCCCTATGTCCAAATGCCCCCTCCCTTTGGTCCCCACATTACTCCTGCCCCCCAGGTTGCTCTTCAGGCAGCCTCTCTGTGCTGTTCACAGTATGGGAGACTTATCCCAGGTCTCATTAAGGTGACTGACGATCAGTGAGTGATTCATGCCTCCCAGAGGCCCTTGAACTTGAACAGAAGTGTTCAGGAGACGTCCCCTTGCCTCCCGCCCACCTCCCGCCATCCTTTCCTTGCTTCCCTGCACACTTTCTAGGCATAGTTACTTTCCAGGTGCAGCACTAATGCCGTTAACAAAGCCCTGGCTTTCAGGAAGCATTCATCCGTATCGGAAGAGAAAGAAAATAAGCGACTGAAAACACATAGAATGTCTGGTGCTGATAGGGCGACAGATAAACAATCCAGGGTATGGAAGATGGGGGAGGTGGGAACCCAATAATTCCCACTTGAAGGGTTTACTATGATAACAAAATAGTGTGCAGATGTTCGACCATATTTCTAATAATCAATACAGTGAGAGCAAAATTGTGCCCCTCTTCCAATAATCTGTTCCAACATTTAAGAACTCAGATAAATTCTTATTGTTACCATATATCTTTTTTCTTCAGCTTCCTTCAGTCTGTTCTCATTATCTGGAGAAGAATAGGAGCAGATCACCACATGATAAAACTCAAGTCCTTTAAGAAAAAGATCAGGAGAGACTTCCCTTGGGTCTCTTAAAATGCCTCTAATGAGAAATACCTTCACAACAGAATGATAAAATATGATTCCTAGAATTATCTCCTTTCATCCAAAAAAGAAACTTTTCAGGTTTCATTAGTAAAAAAATAACTAAAAAAAAAAAATTATTATTCTCACCCCCACAACAACAAACCTTCAGCACGCAATGGCAGATTCAAAGTGACTGCCCCGCTGACAATGAGAACAATTAACACATGTCAGAAATCATCTTCCATGCCACCACCGTAAACCACACCGAGTTATCTCAAAGGCACCCACTGTCAATCATGTGAAGATGAACATGAATCAAGAGATCCTTTTTAAAAAGCCCAGCTAGCCCTGGTGGGTTGAAAAGGGACCACAGCTCAGAGCACAATCAAATACCACGTGCATCAAAGTGGAACATTCTTTTGTTCCATCAACAGCACCATATAATTCTGAGACCCGGGCAGCTTATAATGACATTTTAAGCAGCTTTCAGTGCTCTAAGTGGACTCTAGCAGAGCAATTACACAAATGTCAGGACGTCAAATATGTAAGGCCTGGAGTAGGAGATCAACTCGCAGGCATGACTGCTGCAAATGACCGACCAAAATTATATGTCTTACTAGGGTCCCCCAGACAAAACGTTCTAAGCTTTAGAGGACAAGCAGTGTTGTACGGATGACCTCACTACGAAACCGCCTTAACAAGGAAGATGTGGTTCACGCGTAACAGCTCGTGTTCTTGAATGTCTTCATCGCCGTGAGTGTATGAAAGTACACAATTTAGTCATGTCGAAATACACATCATCACCATCATCACTATCATCATCACCTCAACACCATCATCATGACCACAACCATCATCACCATCACCATCATTACCATCACACGTCACATCACCAGCACCATCATCACAATCACC
>NC_081560.1:721498-787645 GCF_022355385.1 Mustela nigripes | reverse complement strand
CACCATCATCACAATCACCATCATCACCATCACCATCACCAGCATCACCATCACCATCGTCACAATCACCATCACCACCATCACCACCACCACCATCATCATCATCACCACCACCACTATCATCACAATCACCATCATCATTGTCATCACATCATCTTCACCCAGTCTCTCTAGTACATGTAACACTGAGACAAAGAACAACAACAAAAAAGTCAAGTTAGGTTTGGCATTAATTCTGTCACTTCAGTTGGTGGCAGGGTCGACAAACTGCTTTCTAAAGGATGTTTCATTGAAATTCCCATTAATATGAATCCTCACACTCATAATGTTAACTGACCAACTTGTGGCAAGGGGAGGTGGCCTGGGCCTGTGCTTGAGGGCAAATACCAGCCTAGAACATAAAACTTTCCAGGAATGGCCAAGAGTATTAACTGAATTTTTTTCTACATCAGCCAAATAGGCTAAACCAGTGGAGCATTTGGATCCCAGTCATAGAAATCCTCTCTGAATGGCAAGAGCTTTTGAACTCCCTCTTAGCAGCCAAGTTCTATCTGGTGGAGGACCAGGTGTGCATGGTTAATACTTAGCTGCAGCTAAGAGCTCACGTGCAAACCAATCACTGCCCACAGAGCCCTGGGGACTCAAGATCCCAGCTCCATGGTGTGGGGGCCACCGACATCCTCACATCTCACAGGGAAAGGAGCCTCTGACCCTTCAGCTCTTTCCCAAGACCCCACTCTATGCCTTTGGAAGACACAAATTACCAGATTCAGTGGTCTCCATTAACCCAGAGTTTTGGGGTTGGAAATGTGGCAGGCAGGAAGATGACATTGTATGTGAGGGTGGCAGGCGGCAAAGAGAGTGCACTTGTTCTGTGTTCTTCCAGGAGACCTTCCTGGTGGAAAGTGACAGGAATGATGGTCGCAGTAAGTTATCTTTAGGTGCCCTACCCACCCATCCATCTAAAAGAGACAGATTTCAACTCATTACTACTCTATATATAAAGAACTTTCTAGAAAACACATGAAGCTTCTTGTGGAATGGACTTCCCAGGGAAGCAATGAGGTCACAGGTACTTAAGGGAAGGCTGAAAGTTGATCTGCCCAAGATGCCGATTAACATACTTGTCATGTGGGGGCAGAGTGGAAGACTCTGCAGGTTCCTTTGAAATCTGATCAGTGACTTTTTGCTGGTGCAGAAGCCAAGGACAGCCATCTCTAAGGCAAGGAGGAAGGCATGGGACTGGGGCAATGCAGAGTCAGGATCCTGGTCATATATAGCTGCTCTCTCCGCACAGCTGAGCAACCCACTCAGGTGTGTCCACTTCAAGGATGCTGGACAGGTGGGGTGAGATCAGAAGGCAAGACAAGAGGAGCCATCTTCCTGCTGTGTGAAGTCACAGACTGATACCCAGAGATTCCCGTGTCCAGCTCCTGCCTCTCCTCCACCTTGGGAAAGAGTAGACTACTTGCTGACCCCATAGTATGTGATGAGCTACAATAAAAGGTTTTAGGCATTTTACATCAAATGTGAGACTAAATTTCACTGAAAGAAGAGGTACTTTGATAACATGGCTGCCTTCTTCCTTGTGTTCTAGAAGGTGCTCATAAAACCCAGGGAAGGGCATAAAGTCAGGATGAAGAATTTATCGACAGCTCCTCATGGGGCCAGCTCTGAGAGGGAGCCTCTTTACACCAGTGACTACGTGGTCGATTTGGTCCTGTTTGTTTGTTTAACCGAAGGGTTTAGAGCAACACTGGCCTTCACTCAAATGTGAATGGATTATTTTCAAAAACAAAAAAAGCAGTAAGTGCTTCCTTTCAAGTGAATATGACCCCCAAATGTGGGCATATATTCTCCAGGATGACAGAAGCATCTGAATCTGGTTTTTCAATATTAAAATCTACCACTGTGACAATGAAAAGTCCTGGTTTGGTGCCCTCCTGAGATTGGGGTTGCAGGGTATACTCTTGGCTCCATATGAATTTCCAGGCTGGGACTCCCACCACAATATAAATAGGAAAGTAAACAACACAGTTGGCAAAGGCAGGACTTCATAATCACGGGAAGTTCAAACAGGAAGAGGCCCCAAACACACTTATCACGACACTCTTATCTTGATTGAGGAAAGAGAGTAAGAAAGGCTCTCGACAAGCTGGTGCTCAGCAGGTGTTCTATAAATGAGTGAATTCATGAGTAAACTTGCTAAGGGTCACACAGAAAATGGCTCAGCTAGTAAAGAAAGTGCCTAGACTCCCACCCCAGGAAACATTCCGTATCAGTACAACAGAATCCATTTTCGTACAGGGTGGGGGGACGGGTGTGTGGAGAACACTCATCACCTCGGCCATTCAACCTATAAAATAGCAAGATATCTGAATAGGAAAAACAACAAGTTGTGGTGGGGAAGCTGGCATATGGAATATCTAGGTCAAAAGTTAGCAGAGCAATAATATGAATTAAGTTCTCCTACTTCCTAGTCCAGACTCCACAAGGTATGAAATCAAAATGATAAAAAAGGAGTTCCAATACACTGGTTAGAGGTTTTGTTTCCTGTCTGGTTTGGTCTTGAGTGTTATCAGTGAGCAAGAATTAGACTGGAAGCTTCTACCGGTGGACACACTGCAGGTTATTTGCCATTAGTTCTGGGTAACCGTTTAGAAAACTGTGCATGAGGGACCATCCCCTCAGGTGCTTCCATATGATTTACTTGTCATCACTGAGACTTGATTTTAAAGAATGACTTTAGCCAAAATATTTACAATATCTATATGAAGAAAAGTATAAAACTCTAACAATAGAAATCAAAGAACTAAATAAATGGAAAGATAGTCCATGTTCATGGATAGGAAAACTCAGTATTGTTAAGACATCACTCCTTCCCAACTTGAGATCTATAACTGAACACAATCCCAATCAAAATCCCAGCAAGTTATTCTGTGGATATTGACAAGCTGATTCTAAAGTTTATATGGAGAAGAAAAAGACCCAGAAGAGCCAACCCAGTATTGAAGGAGAAGAGAAAGTTTGGAGGACAGACACTACTCAATTTCAAGAATTACTATAAAGCTACAGAAATCAAGACAGTATGGTACCCGTAAACGGACAGACATATAGATCTGGACCCACCATAAGAATAGTCGACTGACCTTTTGCAAAGGTGGAAAAGCAATAGAACAGAGCAAAGACAGTCTTTTCAGCAAATGTTGGAACAACAGGACATCCACATGCAAAAAAGTAAATCTAGACACAGACCTTCATGCTTCACAAAAATTAACTCAAAATGTATCACAAGCCTGACTGTATAACACAAACATCAAACTCCTAATTGCAGCAACCACACTCTTCTGCATTTACCCAAAGGAGCTGAAGACATATGTCCACACAAACCCTTGAATGTGGATGTTTATATTCTAGCAGCTTAATTCATAACTGCCAAAACTCAGAGGCAACCAAGATGTCCTTCAGCAGGTGAATGGATAGATTAAACTCTTGTACATGCAGGTGTGGAACATTATTCAGTGCAAAAAAGAAATGAGCTGTCAAGCCATGAAAAGACATGGAAGCACCTTAAATGCATACGGCTAAGTGAAAGAGACCAGTATGAAAATACACACTGTGCGATTCCAACTCTAAGACATTCTGGAAAAGGCAAAACCATGGAGATCGGTGGTTGGAGGGTCGGGGGGTAGGGATGAACGGGGGAGCATGAAGGACTTTCAGAGCAGTGAAGTTATTTTGTGCAATCCTATCATGATAGACACACAGTCCGTGTATGTCTGTGTAAACCCACAGAATGTAAAACACCAAGAATGAACCCCAACTAAACCCTGAATTGTGGTGATAATGATGTGCCAAGGCCGGCTCTTCAGCCGGAACGAGCGTGACACGTCGGTGGGGATGCTGTTTACGGGGGAGGCATTGCACGCGTGAGGGCAGAAAGTATCTGGGAAATCTCTACACATCTTAATTTTCCTATGAGTTTAAAACCATTCTAAAAGTTAGTTTATTTAAAAAAAAAAAAAAGAAGAAGAAAGAGTGACTTTAGGTGTGGTTAAAGCTCTGTGGCCACTGAGCCTGGGGAAAACTACGGTCAAGGTTCTACGGTCTGGAAAGATTCATGCATGAGGATGTCAGTCACGGTCGTCTGGGAAGAGCAACACTGAGCGAGCAGTGGAGACTGAACCGGCGCGCGGACGACCCGCGACCCGCGACCCGCACAGCTGGGGACAGGGCAGACCGCCGCCTGCGGGCTGTTTCTAGCACAGGTGCTGTGCATATGTCTTCTCTCACTTACGGTGTTCTTTAAGCACATTTCCTTTATCCTGCTGCAAAATGGAAAAACTTGATTGTAAAGATAAGTATGTGATGCACAGAACATACAGAGTACGTGAGCTGTTTATGCTGGCAGTAAGGCTTCTGGGCGACAGAAAGCTCTTAGCAGCAGTGAAGCTTTGGGGAGTCAAAAGTTATGTAAGGATTTTCAGCCCCTCGGAGGGCTGGCACCCAAGTGTCCACACTGATCTACTGCACAGGCAGAGAACTGACTCGAGTGTGTAACGGTCCGCACAGATACAGACGATCACGCCCCCACAAAAATGTAACGGAAATGCATTGAATGACGCGGCAAAGGGCTAACAACATGCGCCACGAGACAAGCTCCAGGCTCATTAACTGGACGATGGGGCAGTGGCGAGAAGGACACTGGGTCTTCCAGCAAGGACACAGGTGCAGAGGCACGGACACAGAGGGACCCCCAGACTCCCCGAAGCTCAACGGGAAAGCGCCAGCATCTTTGCATCCCGGGTCCATCTGTGAGAACAGGATGTCTGGGTGTGTGGATCACTGGTTGTGGCCGGGAGATCTGAAGGACACACGGACGCGAGGCCGCTCACATCCACACGCGCAGCCGTCACCGATGGAGTAGTGTTGGCCTTTCCCTTGACACACGCTGACTATTCAGATCTTTCTGAAACATGCATTTCATAGCTGGATAATGCAAAAGTTAGCTTAGACATTTAAATATATCATAGCAGCAGCATCCACACTAGCTGAAACGTCTGTCCTCAGACGGAAAAACTGTGGTGTTATCTGTGCGAAAGCGTTTCACTCAGCCCTGAAAACAGAGGCAAGGCTCACGCCCGCTACAGCACAGAGGAACCTGGCGACATGACGCCGAGCGAGAAACGGTGGTCACAGAGAACACGTGCTGTGTGGTTCCACTCCTGAGAGGTCCCTGGAGCCGTCCATCCCACAGAAACAGAAAAGAGAGGCTGCAGGCCGCGGCGGGGGAGGGACACAGGGACTCGTGTGTCATGGGGACAGAGTCGCAGTCTGGGGTGAGGAAAACGTCCTGGGGTCAGAGGGTGGTGACAGTGTACAACAATGTCAATTAAAGCCGCTGAACCATGCTCTTCAAGTGCTGAAGGTGGTCAGTTTTGGGTCATGCGTATCTTACCACAACTTCTAAAAATTTAAATGTAAAAAGCAGACCTGGAACTCTATTACGCAGAACGCCAGCGCTCCCAGGACTTGCCCGCGGTCGGGTCTCCGGCGAGAGGAAGCACGAGGCCTGGCGAGTGCACTGAAGGACAAGCAGCGCTACAGCGTCAGAGGCCTGGTGGGCCGAGGCCTCCAGGGCCGAGAGGGCGCGCACGTGCGTCGCTCAGGACGGAAGCCCGACCTGACTTAGGTCTTCTTTCTCCGCACCTAACGTTCGAGCTTTGCAGTGACCATTGCTTTTCCCATAACTGATAAAAAGCAAACAATCGTCCACGGACCGATTCCCACAGCACACAGACCAAGCCAGAAAGTACAGAGCGACCGCTGCCAGAGGAGGTCCTGCGTGGGCAGCCAGCAGCCACGGACCCTGAGCCGGAGAGCTGGACGGCAACGCTTGAACTTCCCGCCAACGGGCTGCCGAGCGCAGGCCTCCCCGCGAGCCGCCCTCACACACGGCCTCAGAGCGTGCTGCAGGGAGTCGCTGTCGATCAGTGAGCACGGAAGAAGAAGGGCCCTTTGCGATGACCAGTTTTCGCCAAATGCACGCCTGCCGGACCTGTTAGGTCGACTTCCTCACAAGTCTCAGTTGTGCGTGAAACCGGAACACGGCGTCCACTTCGCACTTGCCCGTGCTGCACAAGGGCAGCCCCCGCGCTGAGTCACACAGGAGGCCCGGGTGCTCTGCAGGACCCCAGGGTCCCCCTTCCCGGCAGCAGCGCACCGGGCCCACGAGATCCCTGGGGTCCAGGCTGCACCACCCTGAAAACTTCGGGCACCTCCCCTGGGCTTGGGTCCTGTGGCCTCCATGATGAGCCTGGTTTATGCGGACCACGGCCCAGAGACTCCGTGCTCACGGCGCGCTGCACCTGCCTCACAGGCCGGCGGGGCGAGGCCAATGCCACGGGCAGCTCTCCGGCAGGGCTGGAAATGGCCCACCTGGTGTCGGCGGTTAACAAGCTCTAATTGAACCCCAGGAGTGCAGAGTCTAAAAGTTATTTTCAGGAAGCCCCGGCCTGCAAATTTAGAGGAAAGTTGGTCTTCTGTCATTCTTTTTTTTTTTTTTTAAAGATTTTATTGATTTATTTGACAGAGAGAGATCACAAGTAGGCAGAGAGGCAGGCAGAGAGAGAGGAGGAAGCCGGCTCCCCGCTGAGCAGAGAGCCCGATGCGGGACTTGATCCCAGGACCCTGCGATCATGACCTGAGCCGAAGGCAGCGGCTTAACCCACTGAGCCACCCAGGCGTCCGTCTCATTCTTTTTTATTAAAATGTAAGAAGAGAAATCTTTACCCGTTCTACTCTGCCTGACACCCCTGCCCCCCAGTGACCTTGGCTGCTCTGTGCCCTTGAGACTGGGCACGCACTTCTGCACACAATGAAGAGAGAAAGCGACACTTTGCAGCTGAGAGACTGTCAAGTCTTCCGAGTCCAGGAGCCACCAGAGGAACGAAGTAAGTTCCCTCCCATCTACACGTCATACATCTGCCTCCAGGAGCCCCCACTCTGTCTTCAGCCCTGACGCTACGGTGACCCAAAAACTGTCTCAGTGACCCGACTGTGGGGCTGACCCGACTCTGTCCTTGGTGACCTGACTGTGGGGTGACCTGACTCTGTCTCACTGACCTGACTGTGGGGTGACCAGTCTCTGTCTTACTGACCTGTGGGGTGACCCGACTCTGTTCTCAGTGACCTGACCTGTGGGGTGACCTGACTCTGTCTCGCTGACCTGACTGTGGGGTGACCCGACTCTGTTCTCACTGACCTGACTGTGGGGTGACCCGACTGTCTCGCTGACCTGACTGTGGGGTGACCCGGCTCTGTCTCGCTGACCTGACTGTGGGGTGACCCAACTGTCTTGGTGACGGAACCCTCCTTTCTGAGCATGAGCCGCACAGTCCAGTCTTAATCCAGGTCCTATAGCTCCAGGTTTACAGAAAGTACGAAGCAAAGGAACAAGTTACATGTTATCTTCGGGACACAATCAGCAAAAACCATGACAAGTGAATTCGTTTTCTAAAATGTTCTGAGAAACGGAAGAAGAAGGGAAAGCGCTGTGCGAGTTTACACAGAGCCGCCCCTTTAAGGGCTCTTCTTTGATCCTGCTTAAAGGAAAAGCAACCGTAAGGAAAGTCTGCGACCACTAGGAGAGGTGCACGCTGATCCGACCGCCGTATCGAGACATCACATTAATCCTCCCACGGGTGAGCCCCCCTCTCCGAGGACGGGAGGAGCAGGTGCAGGAAGCAGCGGGAGACCCGGAGCCGCCTTCCGCCGAAGCCCGTGACGCAGCGCACAAAGGTCCCCTACGGCACTTGGTCCGTTGTGTGGCTGACGTCTCACGGGCTTCTTTTTAAGCGTTCCGTGCAGCTGGGAAGCCGGCGTGTGTGAGAACCACCGACATGGCAGTTAGAAAACGCCAGACAGAGTGCACGGCTGATAAGGGTCGTTGGGGACGGAAGAGCTTCTTCCAAGAGGACGTTCCCGGGCATCTGCACCTTGGGGTGTCGGGACGAAGGGCCGGTCCCCGGGGAGAGGGAGGCGGGAAGCCCTTCCGAGCGGGAACGGACCCCCGAGTGCGTCAGGTTCTGCGAACAACGCTGGCTCTCGGATGGCTGTCAAGGCCCTCCGGTACGGGCTTCCTATGACCAGTGACTAGGGCAGAAGCCGTTGACAGATGTTGACCGGCGGGATTTTTGAAGTTGGGGGAGATGAGAACAGCGGCAGGGCAGCCGTGTTACAGAGCGGGGACACCGGCCACGGCGTGACCGGAGCACACGCTGTGGGCGCTCAGGGCCACGGAGAGGGGCCGGCGGAGCGAGCAGAGGCCCTGCCCCGGGGCTGGACACAGGAGACGGGGAGCGGAAGGACGATGGGAAAGTGCCAGCAGCAGACAAAGGCCTCCGACGGAGTTTGCAATTACGGGCCAGCAAGAGGGTCTGAGAGCGCCGCGCGGTCCGAAGGGGGAGAGGCGGCCCCCAGAGGAGGGCGCGGCACGGCTGCCGCGGTAGCGCCCATGGGGAGGGCCGCCGCACAATGCTGTATTTACAGGCAAACAGTCCGTGGGCACGTACACAGTCTGCTCTCTCCCAGCCCTGCCTCCGCGCCAGGACGGAGAAGAAAGCACCGGGCTTCCCGCTAATTAGGACGTCTCTTCCTTCCATTTAGAAGGAGCCGTGATGGCTTCGTGGGCCGAGAGAGGGAGAACAGAGACCTACTTAGCTGAAAAGCAGCAGCACCGGGGAAAGAAGAATGTCAGAGCAAATCCAATTAAGGCGTCACTCACAGAAAGACGGTGATGTTAATGTGATTCCTGCTCCGTTTTTGTAGAAACCTACTGTCTGCTCAATTTTATTATTTGTATATCTTCAAAGAAGAAGTCACATTTTATCAGTCTCCCTTGATATTCGATGTCTTAGAAGACAGACACCCCAGAGCCCCCTGCACCCAGCAGAGGAGGGGCCGTCCGTACCCCGTCTCCCTGGGGTGGCCTCAGCAGGGCCGCGACCCGCGGGAGACCCCGGAGGAGCAGTGTGAGAGCCGGTCACTTTGAGGCACACAGGCACCTCTCAGCACTGTGTGACGTTAGTGTCACTGGGATTTGGGGGAGAGGCCAACCACCGTAACTCCACGAGGTGGCCCCGGGTTTGGAGTGCTGAGGGGTGACATACACTGAAAGCAAAAGACTTCATGTTCCATTTTCCAAATGTTCTGTGGCCAGCACAGTTTGGGGCCAGATCTGCTAACGTCCCCAGCCTGGTTCAGCACCTTCATCAGTGACATAACATGACAGACGCTGTGGACAGGGCCCACACACCCTCAGCTCTCACCACCCCCAGAAGAGCCCTTTGCTGCGGGGCCGGACGATGACCTGCTTCTCTCCCACAGCGGCGGGGGCCAGGAGGGTGTTGGAGGCCGTTCCTCATGCCGCACCGTGCAGCCTTGACCTGGGGCAGTGCTACCGGCCACCAATCACTCAGGATGGGCAGAGTACAAGGGGTTGGCCCTGGGCAGGAGCCAGAAAGAAGCAACAAGACCCCAGGGGACTGTCGGGGGTGCTGACTTACCATCGCCCAAGGCTGGGGGGTCCTCGGGGTCTCCTGGAGGCAGAGACCATTTCCGGAGGGCTGCTGGGGCCGAGAGGACCCGCGCTGTTTTCCAAGGTCCGCGCAGCCGGTGTCGAGGCCCTGGGTCGTCCTCCCTGTGGAGTGCAGGGGGCTTCCGAGCCACAGCAGTGACCAGCGCGGCGACCGGGCTCTGCCTTTCGGCACCGCCATCCACCTTGGGGCTGAGCTCGTCAGGCTGCAGCCGGCCGCGGGTCCCCAAAGGGCGGCTCCCGGGGTGCTCGGCCCAGGGCCCAGGAGCGTAGGTCAGAGCGGCCGTCTGCGCAGTGAAGGTCAGCACGCCGTCGGCGCGGGGGTCCTCACCCTGCAGGGGCCGGGAGCAAACACAGCAGGTGAGCGTCCACGTCAGCCCCTCGGAAGAGCACCAGCTCCCAGCGCTCAAGGACCGCAGCGCCCGCCAAATCCCACAGGCGCCCAGATTTCCCGGCACCGACAGACCGCACTTGGTCCGCGGGCGCCCCGTGCTCAAGCTGCCGCTTTCCGGATGGGAGTCGCACAGCCCGAACACCCAGCCCGCGGTTCCCGCACGTCCAGAGCCACGTGAATGTCCCCATGGTCCTTCCTTCCAGCACGCCGGGTCCCCCCCACAACAAAGCTCGCACTCAGCCCACCCCCTGCCCTCGCCGCCGCAGGTCCACTCCCCTCTCTGCGGAGTTGCCCTTCTGGGACGGGTCCCATCGGGGACTCGTTGAGCACACGGCCTTGTGCCTCCTGCCCAGAGCGCCCTGTGCTCGAGGAGCTCAGCCACGGACCCCCAGGGCTGCCTCCCTCCCGCTGCCAAACACCTCGCCCTGACGAGCGCCCACACTGGGTTCGTCGGTCGGTGGACCTCGTGGAGCCGTTACGCCGTGAGGAACAGTCGTGGGCAAGTTTCTTGGGGCCGCGTTTCCAGTTCCCTCGGGCGCCGTCCAGGACAGCTCCAGGTGTGGGGACCCGCGCTCGGGACTTGCTGTCCGACGCGGCCGCACTGCTCACGCGCCCCCCGCTGGGGAGAGGACCCCGATTCTCTTCCTCCTCTTTGCCGGCTGTTTCCCTCCAGCCACTGGGCCTGCGGCCACTCGCTGAGGCCACAACATGCACTTCCCTGCAGGTCAACGACGCGGAGAACCGTCTCTCCGCTCCGTCACCCGCACTGGAGCTTATCGGCGCGCAAGAACGCTCTGCGGCCTCCGCACTCCGGCCAGCAGAAGCCCCTCCCGCCCCGTCTCATGGTCACTTCACTGCGGCTCCTCTACCGACCGCGGAGACCCCCCCCCCACCTTCTCTCCTACTCTAACGGCAACATTCTGCCACAGCAGAGCTGCCGGGGTCACTCTTCTAACCCTTCTAGGTCGCACCAGGTCCCTGAGCCCCCTCCCGCGGGTCCTCTGCACTCTCTCGGTCCACGTTCCCAGGAGCGTGCGCTCTCACCAGACCGTTCTGCCTCTGGTCAAGTCAAGGCCCAGCTGTCCTCCACCCGGAACAGTTACAAAAAGGCTGAGAAGTTCAATGTTCTACTCCTGACTGTGGAACCATCAAACTTCCACGGAAATTTCCAACATGGAGGTGCCCAGAAAACTTCAGCTGTCCTGGAGGCTCGTTCAGAGCTGCCTTCATAGTATGGAACGGGCGCGTGGACCGTAGATTCTCCAAATTTTGCCCATCATGTTTTCTAAATGCATCTCGCTTGGGGCACGGGATCAGTGTTGACTCAGTGGGGAGCAGACCTTGGGATCTAGGTAAGATGTGAGCGTCCCTGAACGGAAGACGACTGGCTCAGACTCCCAAGCTTGGAGGGTGCAGCCTTCCAGGATAGACTTTGGTGTGGCGAGTTAGACGTGAGAAAACTGGGGCTAGTATGGGTTCTAGTTATTGTTCTCACACATGAACTTGGGCAGATCTGTTGACGTTTTGAGACTCAATTTTCTGTCAAAGGAGGACACGGGACATTGTCTCTACGATTGCCTTTATTTCTAAAATGGTGTCATTTTAGCTGTCATCACGCTTGTGTCACGCTGTCCAAGTACTAGCTGAAATCAACGGCTTCTCCTTTAGAAAAAAGTAAGATTCATTAGACACAGGGGCAGAGAAATACAATGCTACCGGCAAAGAGCCCCCAGTGGTTTCCCACAAACTGGGCCAAAGGGTCAAGGTTAAGCTCAGCCTGAACTCCGGCTCGGAAAGACCGTCCCGGAACACCCGGTCAGGTCCCAGTGCAGAGGCGGCAGCGAGCGTCCCCGTGCCTCAGCCACATGCCCGGCAGCATCTCTCCTCTCGTGGCTACGAATTCAGCCTAACAGAGCTTCTCCTCAACGGGCTTTAGTTGCGGCTGAACTGGAGAGCTCCGGGACAAACCCAGCTGAACACACGCGCAGGACATCCCCGCTGAATGTCACCTGCATGAGGACGGCGATCAACGGTCTCTTTGGGGTCTGTTTCTCCTGTGAACCAAATCAAGGTGAAGGGGGAAAACAGCATTTCAGCAGGCAAATGGAGAAATAATAGAAAACATCGTTTTTGACAAGTCACACCAGGTCCTCTGTAAATGACGGCCAGCACGATGGGGCCTCCGGGGAGCTCACTGGGGAAAAGGGCCAGCCAGCGACTCAGAGCCAGGCCGCTGGAGACCAGCGACACGCGGATCTAGCGGCGGCTTCCTGTTCGTGGTGCCGCGACAAGGCTGGATTCTGGGGCAAGGCTGCCTGGGTCTGAATCCCAACTCCGACCTCACAGTCCCCATGAGCGTCGCACTGAGGAGGTGTGTAGCCTCTAAGCCATCCACTGGGAACGGTGAGCAGGCTGGCACGGGCGCTCCTGGCTGGGGCTCCCGCCACTCCCACGGCGGTCACTCACTTGGCCTTCTTGGACACTCCCTGTCCTCGACGGTGGGACGTCCCCAGACGAACTGCGCAGAAGCCACTCCCCACTCTGAAGGTTTTAAGCCTGAATTCAACAAACCAATGACGTCAGGTTCCCTAAAATAACGCTGAACGACTGCTGGGACCGACCTGGGCAACCACAGTTAACACCTGAGAGTACCCAAACCGGCCAATTCCCCGCACATGGCATGGCCGCGCCTGGCACGCTCATTCTCTGCACCGTTCGTCAGAGGACTCTGGCTGGCACATCCTTGACACGGTAGTTTGTACAGCACGTCTGGGAACAGCCCCCAAAGGTTGCTGAACTTGACGCTGAGGTCCTTTCCCACGAGGCGGCCACATGCGAAGGAGTGGACCCCACCAGCCCCCACCGTCCACGCTGTTGAACAAAGCAGCGGAAGACGGCTCTGTGGGAGGCGGGCCTGATCCCGCCAGCACAGCTCCGGGGCACCTGAAGGACGTCGAGCTTCCCTCTTCATGGCCTTCAAAATTAGGA
This sequence comes from Mustela nigripes, assembly GCF_022355385.1. NCBI lineage: Eukaryota > Metazoa > Chordata > Mammalia > Carnivora > Mustelidae > Mustela > Mustela nigripes. The sequence continues at coordinate 774,668 of NC_081560.1, read as the reverse complement.
AAATGCCTCCTTTTTCCTTAACAAGGGTAAGGCCAGGAGAGAATGAAAAAATTGGTTCCAAGACACAGCACACAGCTCAGAGGAGGTGTTGGATAAACGGGGGGCATGATCACCACCTCTGTGACCATGACCCGCGCTGACCGCCCCCCAGCAGCAGCACCAGCCACCACCAGCAGCTTCCTCACCACCGCGAGCGCCGCAGCACCATCACGCGTGCTGGAGGCGGGCGTGCTGCACTCTGGCCGGCGTTCTGTGGGAAGATGGTCTCCGACACGAGGCTGCGGCACAGCGCCGGTGAAACCAGGAGTTAGCTCATGGCCCCCGGGACTCTTCATGAAAGTGTTTACACGGACAGTGTTCAGTGACTGATGTGGAGGGAAGGGACCGTCAGCTCACTGCCGGCAGCCGGCTGACACCCTCCTAGAGCCGCAGCCTGTCCGCCCGACCGCGAGTCTGGCGAGGACTCCCCCCTTCCCGCCGGCCTCACCCCGACCCGGGGCCCGGAGCTGAAGTCAGGTTTCCTTCCTCTTGTGAGAATCCGCCCACTCCAGTCCCAGGTGCGGTTAGGACATCAGGCTGCCAGGAGGGCCCCGCGAGCACTGAGTGGTGACACCTAGGTCTACACATGGGCCACCAAAGCTCTTCAGGTGTCCTGTGATGCCAGGGACCCAAAACAAATTAGGAGACTCACACCAGGCCATCTTTTGAACACAGAACATCTTCTCCTGTTCGCCTCATGGCCTGAAGGCAACCTGGACAAGCACGTGGCTCCAGACACGCGGGCTGTCGGAGACGCTGCACAGCAGTCACACAGTCCACGGGCCTCCTGACGAGTGGCCCCGTGGTGCCGCTGGACGTGGCAAGACTGGGCTCCCCGTACGGGGCCTCGGGAAGCCTCCACCTGCAAGTCACTAATGTGCAGCAGGGGTGTCTCTGCTGTGCCTTTCTGAGTTCAGGACACAGATGAGGACTCCGGCGCGTTGTGAACTCTCCCCCCACTTCCTGCACTCCCTCCCATGCAGAGAGAAGGCCACCCTGCCGACGGTGGTCAGGCCCGGCGCAGCCAGCCCTCCCGTGCGCAGGGAACACACCGGAAGGGTCGGAAGGGCCGTTCCTACGACAGCACTGCTGCCAGGACAAAAGACACATCCGCCTGTAGGGGAGCCTCACACTGGGCTGCCTTTCTCTGCAGCAGAGGCAGCTTTCGGTTAGAAAAATGAGTCTCCAAACACTTTTTACAGAGTTCACAAAATCTACGTGGTTGAAGAAATGTTAAGTTCGAAACTCGGCATCAACGAATTTTTCAGAAAGCTGACCGTAATGCGCGCTGTGGATTTTACAGGACGGATGTCCACACGATGCTGCCTTGCGGTGGCTGGGAATGGATCCAGAGAGGGCCTGCGGCGCGAAGCCAGCAGCCCGGCTCCTCCTCTCTACACACCCACATGGCCCGCCCTCCTGCCGCTTCTGCTTCATCGGCTGTCCGGCTCCGCAGCTCGTCCTTCCCGGCACCGGCACCCACAGCCTCAGACTCAGCAGGGAACCGGTTCAACGGAACCACCGCCGCAGAGTCTGCCTTCCGCCCACCTGGGATCAGCACGAAGCTCGGAGCTGCAGGCCAGCGACCACGACACCCACCTCAGATGGGAACTGCTTTCTGAGTGCTGGTGACAGGCTCTTCTTTGGGTTTCTGTGTTTGATTCTTTCTGACCCTTTCAACAACCCCACGGTGTAGACACAACTGCGGCGTCCACCAGCAAGTGAGGACCAGGCCCTGCGCGTCTGGCCTCAGACTGCGTTGCAGAAGGAAGCAGGCTCGCCCTGCGGTCTGTCTGGAGGAGAGTGGCAGAGTTCGGAGGCAGAAACTTGCTGACCTCGTTTTTGGCTTAAAAACTAAACATGAAGACACTGGACAAGAACTCAGGGTTCTGACTCAGCTGGTGGCGGAGTCCCCGGTCCGAAAGCGGACACCTCACTCCACCTACTCAGCCTCTGTCCCTCTCCGTAGACCACTGACGGTCTCGGGGAACTTCTCGTCCTTGTAGAGCATGAAGCCACAGAAAGGACAAGGCTGTGGCTTTCTCTCTCCCTGTCCGATCGGCTCGGAGGAGTCCAAAAGGGAGAAGTGTCCAACTGTCGAGGAATCCCCACGGAGCTGCTCACACGTGAGACGTTAGATCAGAAACAGAGGCTGTCGTCTGCCCGCACAGATCCAACACGAGACGCGATGTGATGAGCTCTGGGTGTTACACTGAACATTACATTAAAAACCAACAATGTGTGATCCCTTGGCTAATTGAATTTAAATTAAAAAACAAAAAACAAGAAATAAAGACTTCTCACAAAGCTTCTCTGTGGCTTCCTGTGTGTTTGTTCCCCACTCTCTCCCCCCAGCAAGTCATCTGTCGGAGAGCAGGGCCGGCCGTCTTGCTCTGCAGCCGCAGGACCGGGGCGCAGCGGGAGGAAGGCGGAAACATGAGCCAGGAGGAGAAGGGGCAGGGCTTGGGAGAGATGCTGCATGTGAGACCCCACCATGTGAGGTCACACACTGCCCCCAGCCCCCACGACTGTCACACCTCAGACCCTCCACCTGCGGGGGAAGCAGATGAACAGGTAAATGTTTGCCCACAGGGCTCTGTTCCGAGCCGACTGGAACCTTGGGCTTTCTGGAAGGGGGTGGCCTGCCTCTGCAGGGGGGACTTGGCCGACCAGGGAATGGGGGACGTACTTGGAGTAACGACGACTAATGCCTTCTTACATATCAGACACAACCCGAGAACAGATCTACCGCGAGACCCCAGCTTCCCCTGCAGGTCAGTAGAAGTAACAGCCTGAGAAAGCAGATCTAAGTCAAATGACCGTCACGGCTGTGGCTCAGACACTACATCGTGGCCCTGGTCTCACAGACGCACCTGGGCACACCCTCCTCCCAGCGGCGCCGCTAAGTAGGGGCCAGAAAGAACCCTGAGCCCCCAGACTGGATTCCCTAAGGCAGCACCTTTTCACAAGTGGAGGACGCCCGGCTGGTTTCCAGCCTGCGGCTGTGAGGAGACGGCCGCCACGGCCACCCAGTGAGGTCTTCTTGTGGACGCACGGTGCCGTCTCGAGCGTGTCAGCAGACAGATGAAGGGTCGAAGACAAGGAGCCGCCAGCCCCACGGCTGTACGTTTAGGTCCCACCAAGTCCTTGGCCCCTCCGCAGCGAGTCGGCACCACAGCCACCTCATTTCTGTTCTGGCCGATCTGGTGGACGGGAAGTACTGGTCCCTTGCGGAGCTACGCCGCATCTCCCCGGTGAATCATGATGTTCGGCACCTCTAAGGCCCCAATTGGTTGTTTATAGCTCTTTTCCTTATAAAGCGCCTGTTCAAACCGCTCACACGTTTTGTGTCGGCTCACTCAGCTGTCTTTCCTGTTCGTCATTATTAAGGTGTACTTGACACACAACAAAGAGCACACCCTTGTTCTGACACAACCGCGCACCTATGAGCCGCATCGCTGGAGTTAAAGCAGCGGATGGAACTCTCACCCCGAAAGTGTGCTTGTCTGTCCTCCTCAACGCTCCCGTGCCACAGCTTCCCACTCCCACACCCTCAGGCAAGCACTCATTTCCCTCCGCCACTCATGCACAGCTTTGTATTGTCTCATACTTCGTGTAAGTAAAACCCTATCGGCACGCACTGCCCATCCGTCCATCAGCATGATGACTTGGAAAGGCATCAAGATACGGCGTGCGTCAAGAAGCCATTGCTCTGTCGCCGAGCAGCAGCCCCTTGTCTCGTCAATTGTTGACAGGCGTGGAGTTTTCCTGGTTTGGTGGGAATGACGACAGCTGCCGGGAACATTCGTGGACAGTCTTCGAGCGGACTGAGGTCTGCAGGGTCGCAGACAGGAGCGTGCCAGCTGGATCACCGGTGGGCGTGTTCCCACCCGCAGCGGGGACAGGTCGTTCCCCACCGCTTTGCCAACACGTGGGCAGTCTCTGAAGTTTCAGCCGCGCTCGTAGGCGCAAGACGGCAGCCCCTGCCTATGCGTTTTATTTCCCCGACGAGCCACAACAGACCATCGCACCTGACTATTTGCTACCATTTGCTTTCTTCGGTGAAGTGTCTTCAGACCCTGTGCTCCATTCTTTACTCACTCATCTTTTTCTGTTTTAATGAGTTTTGAGAGCTCTTTATATAACATAGAGAAAAGTACTTTCTCAGGTGTATTATTTGCAAATTTTGTTTCCCAGCCTGTGACTTGTCTTTTCATTCTCTTATCAGGACCTTTCACAGAACTAGCCTACGCGTTCTCCTCTCCTGGACTTCACTGGCTGTCACATTTGTACGTCAGTCTGGGGAACCTCAACACCTAAGACATGTGACACGTGATCGTATCTCCACTAATTTGCACTTTCTCTAGTCACTCTCATGGTTTTTCTTTTAATTCTCAGTGTAGAAAGCATTACACATTCTGTTATCTTTTTCTTGTTTCATAGTCTTGATGCTACTGTAAATGACTTCTTCTGTTTGCAGTTAGTGTATAGAAATATAACTGATTTCTGCACATTTACTTGGCATTCTGTGGCAGTACCATGCTCACTTATTAGTTTTAGTAGTGTTTTTTTGTAGATTCCACCGAATTTTCCACAAAGCTGGTCATGTAATCTGGATGTCATTTATTTCTCCTCTTGCTTTACTGCACTGACTAAATGCTCCAGCGCAGCAGAGGCACGAGCAACCCTCCTACTCTAATTCCAGATTTCAAGCAGAAAACATTCAGTCTTCACTCAGTTCTATGCTAGTTGTGGATTTCTATCCTGAATTGCTGATGACTTTTGTCAACTACTTTTTCTTACATCTTTTACGACTATAGTATAGTTTTTCATTTTCTTGTTAATGTGGTGAATTATACTCAATTATTTTAAAATATAGACAATTTCTCTGTATCATCACATATTATCCTTTTTTACATAATTGTATTTGATCTGCTAAAATTTATTTACAATTTTTGCTTCTATATTCTGAGGGATAATGATCTGAAGTTTTCTTTTCCTATATTATTTTAATCATCTGATATTTATTGGCTTATTTTATGGCCCAGGGCATGATCTATATTGGGAGATACTCTGTGTACACTTAAAAATAATGTGCATTCAGCAGTTTTTATGGATATTACCATTCTATTAATATCCATTAGATTAAGATTCTGATGGTATTATTCAAATCTTCTATATTCTTAATGATATTTTATCTATTTGTGTAAGAAGTTCTTGAGAAAGGAGAGTTAAAATATCTAAAAATGACTGTGGACTTGTTTCTCTTAGTATTCTCATAGTTTTTGTTTATGTATTTGAAGTGCTGACATTAGGTTCATAAAACAGATCCGCGTCCTGTAACGAAGTGGTCATTGGGTGGTTCTTACACGCAAGTGTCTCGCAGCGCCGTGGCCTGACGTGCCCCTCAGCAACAACAGAGCCGCAGCGGCTCTATCCACAGTTTCCTTTGTGCATATTTTCCACACTTCCACTTTCAACTGACATAGGTCTTTCTAATTTCATGTGATTTGGCTTTAGTAGAATATAGTTAATTGTTCTCTGCTTTTATTAAACTTGAACATCCCTGCTTTTCAGGTGGAGGGCTCAGCCCATCTGTATGACACAGTCACCCACACAGGAGGACTGACATCTGCTTTCTTGATGCCTGTTTTACACTCAGCCCACGAGGTCTTTATTCCTCCCTGACCTCCTGCTTTCTTTCCTTCACATGGATAAATAATGCGTTTTCAGCATTTCATTTTATCCCTGAATTGACTTTTAGTTATACCTATTTTTGCTGACCTATTAAGATGGATCCTGTGTAAGTTAAAATGTTTATATTTAATTTATTACAGTGCACTTTCATGTAATATTACAAAACATCAAAATCACTCTTGTGCTCCTGTTGCCAGTTACTCTTCTTCCACATAAGCTATAACCCCCACAATACCCTGTTTAAAAAAAGGTTTTATTCACACATTTGAGAGAGTGCGTGTGCGCCAGAGCACACACAAGCAGCCAGGAGCAGCAGAGGGAGAGGGACAAGCACACTCCCCGCCAGCAGGGAGCCCGACGCCGGACTCCAGCCCAGGACCCCGGGGTCACAACCTGCGTGTGCCAAAGGCAGATGCTTAAACGACTGAGCCACCCACACGCCCCAAACCCCAAAATACATTTTTATTTTTTTCTTTTAAATATGCAATAGTCTTCATCAAAATCTTAGACCTCCTAAGTGTATGTATCTTTTATATTTACTTGCAAATTTACCACTCCCAGTCATTTTCATTCTGGTTTTTAGATATGGGTTTCTCTATGGCGTCATTTTTCTTTAAGCCAAAGCACTTCGTTTATGATTTCTGTAGCGGGGGGTCTTCCAGACACGGATTTTTCCCTGTTTCTTCTACAGTTTTGAATAACACATAATTCTAAATTGAGGGGCTTTTTTTCTTTTCTCTCAGTACTCTATGTCCTGCAGTCTTCTAGTCTCCTAATGAGAAGTAAGACTCCTTCTCACAATTATTCCCCAAGACACGATGTCTTTCTTCTCCTCAGTACACCTCTAAGATTTTCTCTTTGTCTTGGGTTTTCCTTGGTTTGATTACGACATGCCTAGATTTTGTTTTCTATTTATCCTCCTTGTGGTTCATTAAGCTTCTTGCATCTATGTGTTGATGTCTTTTATCAATTCTGGGCAAACCCCAGGCATTGTTTCTTCAAATGCGTCTTCTACCCCATCTCTTTCTCACATTCCCTTCTGGGATGACATTTACACGTATGTTGGAGCATCTGATAGTGCCTCATGTATCCCGGTCGTTTTGTTCATTTTTTGTACTTCTTTTATGTTCTTTAGGCTTCATTTTTTTAATCATTCCTATTGACCTGACTTGAAATTCAGACTCTTTCCTCTGCTGTGTCTGGTCTGTTACCAAACTCATCAAATGATGCTTTATTTCTGATCTTACCGCTTTCAGTTCTAGTATTTCCGTTTGGTGTTCCTTTATTGTCTCTGTCTCTTGGCTGCAGCTTTCTATTCGCTCGTGTGTGTCTCACCTGTCCCACCCGACCCTTGAATGGATTTCCTGCTTAACGTGTCCCTTCCTCATCGCGACGCCGCCGGAGGCACAGCTGGGCATCCTTATTCTTCTACTACCTCTTTCCTCTCGACCATGAGTCACCTCTTCTTGTGCGTCACGTGTCTCCCGGTTCTTGATGGTGAACTAGGTTTTGCATGAAGAACAGTAGAGATGGAAGTAATATTTATGCCTGGGACACGGCAAGTCCTTCTCTGTCAGTCTGCTATTGTGAGCTCTGCGGGAAATGGGCTTTGGTTTTGTTGCAGACTCAGAGTCAGTAACTCCTGCTACAGGGATATTGAGGGTGGGATCAAGTCTTTTCTTCAGCAGTGCTAGGATCGAAGCCCTGGTGTGACCCTGAGGATGGCTTCATGCTCTGCAGACAGCTGCCACTCCTCGGAGCCCGGGAGCTGTCTCTGATTTACAGCCAGGACCAGTGTGTGGCCCCACTTCTCTGCTCCCCACAGGGTAGAACTTCTCCCACCGCTCTGCCTTGTCCCAGGCCTCCGGAGGGCTGCTGAGGAGTGCTCAGAGGGTCAGGCGCCCCCGCCTCCCCCCATGGCATACTGCCTTCTCACACACTCGGTGCTCTGTGCCGCTGCGGCCGGGGCCCCTGGCCCCACAGCAGCCCCCATGCACTGTCCACGGTTCCTTAAGGTTGGGGCCGCGCTCTTCCCTTCCTCCTACAGCTGGCTCCTCTCCTGCTGCCGCAGCCCGTGTGAAAGGAGTGGGGCCTCTTCTCCCCTAGAATGACCTCATTCGTTTTTGGAATTCTATCCATTTGAGTTTCTTTGTATCATCAGCAATCCAAGGGCTTTCTAAAAGCTAGGACTGGTAGCTCACCTGGCCTGTCCATACTGTTCGGGTGGGACTGGGGTGGTCTCCCAACATTCTGCACTTGAGTCCACCTGCTGATCTCCTGCTGCTCCCAGCACCCACCCCGCGGAGCCCTCACGGGCCCACTCGCCGTCTGGTTCACAGGCCTCCTTTATTTGGAGCCTTCCCCACAGAGCCGCTCTATCCCTGACTGTGTGCGCACGTCTTCCCCCCGGGGAGTACTTGTGAGGTCCCAGAGCAGGACTAGGGTTTCCCCGTCTCACCCGGCACATAGCGCAGCCTGTAGAACATGAGAATGCTCGTGCCGAGACAATGTTTCCAAAATAAATCAGTTAGTTCGCAGCATTTCCGAGTGATGAATTTGGGTTTTAAAGTTCCCAACAGTGTACTGTAAGTTGAAAATGACTGTGTCCTCCGTAGGGACGACAAGGACACTCAGCCAGTGCTGCCGAGGTAAGCACAAGCAGAGCTGCCTCCAGCCCCGACAATGCACGGCATGTGAGGACAGCGGTGCCCTCTGACCCCCTCGGGCTTTGGTTAGGACATAATTCGTATTAAAGCCTTGGAAGGTAATAACTTCACAATGTTTCTCTGACCCTATGCTAGAGTTAGATTTTTGAAGATACATAGAAAAAGATTATTTATAAAATAATTCACTGGAAATTGGTTGCGCCTTGAAAGATCATGGATGTATAAAGCTTAAATTTCCAATGTAGACTTTCATCACTCGAGGGGCCGGAGATGAGAAAACCCTGCTCCCAGCCCTGCCCGGCTGTACTTCTGTGGCAAAGAAGTATGCTGGGCGGCTTTGGTAACGTCTGGTCATGGACTTCTGCTCTGTCCAGTCTTTGTTCATCAGAGAGATGACACTGGACAGAGAAAATAAGTTCTAGGTTTTCATGCATTTTTTAACACTGAAAAGCATCCGTCTCAACACAGAAGAAAACGCCTAAGCCAGAAGCACCACCACGTGCTCACTTGCTCTCCTCCGCGTGCTCATCTTCTGAATAACCCTCGTGACGTGGCGCTAAAACGGCCATGTGGCAGGATGACCGCAGAGTCCATGACTGCACGGGGACATCTGTGAGGAAAAGTGCCCTGACAGACTGCGGTGGATGGCCCTCCCGCCGGATGTTTAAGGACTACAGAAGCCAACCCTGGCCGTGTCGATGGACGGCTTGCGCGGTGAGACCAGCACCGGCCCCGCTCTCTCTCTGCTGACACGGAGTGCAGGCAGGGACGGACGCCCCCTCTCCCTGCGCCTCCAGTGGCCGCAGCGTGGAGTCAGAGGCAGCGGCCCCACCTCTCAGACACAGGCTCTCGAAGGAATTGGGGCCCATGAAAGACACCAGTCCCACCTTCTTCTGGAACGAGAAGGCCACCCTGAGAGCAATCCAGGAGGGTTTCCGGACGGTCAGTGGCAGAATCGCGGTGCACAGGAGCCAGGGCTGCAAAAACACGGCAGCAAATCCTACTGGCTGGCGTGAGGAAGCTACACAGTCACGCACCCCAGCACCACTGCAGGCCTCACTGGACCCATGGAGGCTGGTCCGGCAGAGTCATTCACCACTCGGGAGGTCATACCCGGGGACCAACCCAAGAGCCCCCAGGAGCTGTCCCATGGTGTGGCCACCGTCCCTCCCAGCACTCCCGGCCCTGGAGTCCCCGGGGTTCCCCTTCATGAGGCCCCACCATCGTTCGCAGCTGATTTCTGACCCCAATACTGTGCTGTCGGATTCCTCGGAGCAGGGCGCGGACAACACGGCGATACGGCGGAGAACGCGGGGACCCTCCCTGCGCCCTCCGCATCCAGGGCGCAGACTCTGTGTAAACTTGAATCTCCCGTTTTAGTGCGGGGCTAAGTGCGTGATGACCACGCTGAAGGGGAAACACGTGCGGCTTCAGAACGAAGGCTGGGGCTCCCCGCCCAGCGGGGATAGCTGAGGAGGCTTCGCAAGCAGCCTGTGGGATGGAGGCGAGCTGCGGCCCTGGAGCCCGCCATCTCCCTTCAGTTTGTGCAGCCCACAGAGAAGACCCCAGACTTAGGGGTGAGCCACTCCACCGAGAAATTTCAGCTGGTTCCTTCCCTCGGGCATCTTCTGGGTCTTCCAAGTCTGCAGAACTTTTAGCGACTCTCTTGCCCCTCCCTCCTCCACAACCATCGCTGGGTCCATCACGCAGCGTCACGAGGCAGTCTCCCCTACAGACGCCCCAAAACCCACAGCCAAAGCCAAAGCTGCGCATGAAGCATTGTGTGATAAGGACACACGAGCAGACAAAGGAGGCAGACGACACGACGTGGTTAGGCTTGCGTGCGCGTCAGTCGCCCGTCTTCAGGACTGCGAGAGGTGCTGGCGTTCTGGTGTGCTGGGCGGCAGGCACAGCCGTGGGACCGGATGGAACCCACGTCGGATGGAACCGTCGGATGGAACCCACGTCGTCCAGCACAGCCGCGTCCTCGGTCCTGCTCAGGAGACGGGGACACCAGCAAGGACCAGCAGCTGGTTTCCAGACTCCTGACCTACTCTCGCTGCGTTTCTGAAGACTGTTCGTGACGAGGAGTAATGACGACTGTTAAGTGAGGCCTTCCCCGAAAGCTGGACGTGCACCGCCTTCCCGCAGCCTCACAATGGCCATAGGGCCATTATGCGCACCTTCCTGGCCAGCGCCCGGGCCGAAGAAGCTGAGCATCTGCCCCAGGCCACACAGCACTGAGGGGATGGGTTCTGAACCCGCTCCAGGGTGTCCAGCATCGCGCCCAGCACCTCTGCCCACTGCCAGCTCCCCCCGCAGCCTCCGCGCCAATCCCGTCTCCGGCCCCGCGGGGCCCGCCGAGCGTCTGGCTCGTAGGAAGTGCTCAGTCAGAATCAGCGAGTGAGTAAAACATCTTCACACGGAGAAACTAGTGTGAAGCGGACCCAGCTCCACCCGGGCAGGGTCCGCACTGAGAAGCTGGCCAAGGGTCCAGGCCAGAGCGGGCTTGGGCGGAGCGCAGCGTGTGGTGTGGGACCTCCTGGCGTGCCCAGACTCCCTCCCGCCAGGCTGTCCTGTGAGGCCAGAAGGAAGAGCTGCGCCGTCAGGTGGACACCACGAGCCAGGCAGACACATTCCATGACCCAGGGCGGACACGTGCTTGTGGGGAGCTCCCCGGCCCCGCTAACCTCACCACCCCTCCCGCACAGGGTCGCAGCACCCGGGAACATGCCTGGCTCTGCACCTCCTCAGAGGTCAGGCCTGGGTGAAGGCCACTCCGAGAACCCCCAGCAGCGAGCCCTCCAAAGGAGCGTGGGGGACGCAACCAGACCCCCAGCCCAGAGCAGGCTTCAAGGTCCTCAGCGGCTTCTCGACAGGAAAATAATCCAAAAAGGTACCTGCGTTGCTTCCCCTACATCTTCCGGAGCCACGGCCATCCTCCGACGAAGCCCCAGCAGAGCTCCAGGGATGAGGACCTCTGTCAGCCATGCCTCTGTCGTGGAGGGAAACCTACGGCCAATCCCAGGGGACACGACTAAGAAAGACGCGTGTCCCCCGCCGCCAAGTAGCCAACACGCCCACGGTCACCCTGGACTTCAACGCTTCGTCCAAACGCCGTTCTTGGGATGGTGAGGGCCGCGGCTCTGACGGTCACTAGGCCTGCTCCTTTTAGGGGAGTCGAAACCTGGCAACTCCCGTTTAACAAGCAGCCGTTCTCTTCCGTCTCAGAGGAGATTTGTAGTTGTTTCTCTACAACGTTCTCTTGAACAACCTGTGATCGCTGCACGGCCCTGGCGGCGCTGGTGTAAATGACCTCCTCCCCAGACACGGCGCATGTGGGATGCCTGCCCGGGCAGGTGCACCCGGCACAGACAGGCTTCCTGAGAGGCGGGACTAGCAGCAGGACCCCAGCACGTCCCAGCCCACCGGGATTGCCGGCCACCCTGTGTCCACCAAATTCCAGCCAAATTCGGGGTCCCCTCGTGCTCCTTCCCAGCGTGTGCCCACTGCTGTCCTGGGTCCCGGGGGTGAGGGTGGGCCCTTCCACACGCTCTCTGCTGCCTCCAGATGTCACATCTGTGTTTGATGCTGAGCTTTCTAGGGCTCCCGTCCAGGGAAGACGCCCCAAAGACCCTCACCCCTAAGCGACCCCGACCACTGAGTGGCTCAGCGCAGACGGTGGGTGGACCGCCACTGCTGGACTCGTGAGCACGCGTGTGCGACTGTAATAGGGTCCAGGGCCATTTTCTGCATGTGCCCCGACCCGCACGGTACAGGAGAGAAACCAGTGAACACCCAGGACTTGAGGTCGGGCCTGGTGTGCACACAGAGAAAACAGCCCGTGGCAGGTAGGAGACGTGCCCGGCCACGGGGCGAGTGATGGCGGTCACCTGAGCTGCTGGTCTGTCCAGCCTGGTCACGGGATGAGCGTTTGGAGCTGCAGCCTGTGACAGGGCCTCTAGGTATGGCAAGTAGCGCTGGACAGCCCTGGCCAGGGCACCGGCCTCCTGCAGACTGGACCTCCGCTCCTTCTCTGCACTCCGCTCCAAGCTCCTGAAAAGCCAAGAGAACCATGAGCCAGTCACACGTTTGTCCACATGGCTTAGCCGTCCAGGCATCTGCTTCACACGAGACGAACGCACACGGGACAGCCTCGGTGCCAAGCGAGGACACGGGCCTCGTGGCCAGACGGTGAGGTCCTGCCCCCAGCACACGTCAGCCACGGGCTTGAGTCTCGCATGCGCCCCCCGGAGCCTGGTGCTCTGACGCACCCTGGAGCCAAGGTGGGGACTTGACAAGTGACCCGGAGAGGGTCAGGCTTGGAGTGTGCTCGCAGCCTGGCCGCTCTGAGCCCCAGGGACGGGAGACCAGCGACAGACACACCTCCTGCAAGTCCGCCAGCACCTGAGAAGCAGAAAGCGACCTATGCAGCGGCCCGGGGGCCGGGGGTCTACGCAAAAGGGGGTCTGAGGTCTAGGGACGCGGACTGGCTGGGGCAGGGGTCGGGGACAGCAGAGGAGACAAAAGCGAAACAAAGAGCTGAGAGCAGGTGTGAGGTCTGAGCGAGGGCGGGCCGGGCGGGCCCGCCCTGAACCTCGCGGCCGGGGCACAGATGGAGGCTGCAGAACTGAGCCGGGCAGGGGCACGTCTCCCGGTCACAGAGGCCCAGTGCCCAGGAGGCAGAAGAAAACCAGGCCCTCCCGCATCCCTCCACATCCCAAAACCTCTAGACACTGCACACGCACAGCTGCCCAGAGGCAGCAGAACAAGGAAGCAGAAAGAGTCCTGTGGGAGGTTTACAGTGACCCTGAGATGCTACTCCCGACCCTCACGGTTTGTGAATGTGCTGGGTTCCTGGGCACGGGGGCCGCGGGGGAAGGAAGTCCACACTCAGCCGAACCGAAGGCAGGGAGATGACCCCACGTCCCCCCGGGGCCCAGCGTGATCACAGGTCCTTAAAAGAGGGCGAGGAGGTGGAAGGTGGTGTCAGAGCGATGTCGCGGAGGAAGACAACAGCCCGAGGGCGGCTGGGCCACCAGACAGAGAACGCAGAAGGGGGACACACACCCAGCCTGGCCCGAGAGAAGGGCCCCGCCGTGCCCGGGCTTCAGCTCACTGGGACCCCGGCAGAGCATCTGACCCACAGAGCCGCAGACGCTGCTGAGTCTGTGCGGGGTCACAGCGGGAGACGAAGGCGGGGCTAGATGTTTCCGGTTGTGGAACTGTCGCCACCAAAAAGCCACGTGTGCACACGGGCCATGCTGGGCAGATGGGCAGAGGCTGGGTGACACACGGGATGCCTGCTGTTTCCTTTTCAAATGGTGGCGAGATGGACGTGACTCTGAAGCCACATGTTTGGCCCTAACTAGGGACACAGACGGGGCAGCTGGTGGCCTGCCACCTGCAGACGGGCAGGGCCCCGGTCCGAACAGGTGCCAGGACACGGACATGGGAACTCACACTGCCCCTCAGCGGCCTCCTGTCCTATCAGCTCCCCTCCCCCATGGCCCTGACTGGGAAGAGCTGACCTCTGGGGCCACCCCTCTCGCAGCCCAGACGCAGTGGCCAGAGCATCCCTGTCCACGAACACTTCTGCTGTGTGCATGTCACCTGTCCCCAAGGGCCAAAATGCATCCTAAATGGGGCAGGAAACCACACAGGTAGATGCTCTGTGCAGAGAGCCTCTGTCACACACTCTGACCTCGGGTCCCCAAGAAGGGCAGCCTGACAGCGAATTCCTGGTCCTGACACCCGTGCAATCCGGAGCGGCCGGCAGCTCCCCAGACCATCTCCTCCCAAGTTCTTCGCCCCGTCTCGTTTCTCTCCTTCACTGTGCTGCCCACGGCTGGCCCTGCTATGCCCACTGACCAGCCATCTCGGCAGGTGACAACGCCGCTCTGGCCGCAGACCACAGGCTTTGCCGCTGTCCCGTCTTTTCTCAGCCGCGCGTCCATGCGCTCCCTCCGGCCGACCCAGAACTACGCCCCCACCCATCCACGTCTCCCCCGCACCACGGCTTGTCTGGGGCGCATGCGGTCAGGCCCGAGCAGCCGCGGTGGCAGGAGCCTGAGCCTCTGCCTGTCGCCTCTGCTGCTCGGAACCACGGGGGCCTCTGGGGAAGGACCCCAGGCCCCATCACTCTCGGGCAACAGCTCCAGTCACGTCCCACTTCCCTGACCGTTCGGTCACCTCGTGCTCAGGGATGCTTCCCCAGCATCCGGCCGAGGGTAGGCCCCCGTCACCGCTCACTAGAGCGCCCCGGAACGCGGGCCCCCAGCGCTCGCTCCGACCAGAAACCGCCTTCTTGACCACGCGCGTCTGTTGCCGGCTCTCCTCTCGGGGGCACGTAAGCCGCCCCAGGGAAGGGCTCACGCTCCTCTCCGTTCCTCTGCCCTGCGCCAGCCCCGGGACGCCCAGCCGCCGCTGAAGGCAGACGTGTGGGCTGAGAGAGTGAACTCGCACACCCACGACATCCCGAGTTAATGCAGGTTCTAAGTGTCACTTCACATGTGATGTGAAACGCTAGTGTTTGGGGCTGTTACCCATGAAAGGGAGTTCAGGGTCCGAAACTGATCATTGTGGTGTAGTGGGGGATCAAATTATGGCCTAATTTGAAAGAAAAATGTCTTATTTCCCTTTTTTTTTTTTTTTTTAAAGGAAAATGAGTTTTTAAGTTATATAAAACATGATTCTCCCCGTCTCTGTCTGGCCTCTGTGACAGCCACAAATACTGCTTGTGCAGAGAGAACGGGACGTGTGTTCCTACAGCGACTCTGTCTAACCTCGGACGGTGCTCTCCGGAGTGGGTGATCATCACTGCGGCGGCTGATTTCTGAATAATAAATAATTGTAGCGATTATAGCTCTGACATTTACATAGCAATATATGTAAGTGGTTTTTTTCGCATACTAAATGCATTTGACCTTCATGTAAGTAAATACTCAGTTTCAAAATTTGTATTTTTTTAATTATCTGCCAGAAGTGCCCTTGACGTTGAACAAAAATACCCCAGACTGTTAGAAACATGGCACGGCTCACCCGATGTCAGAATGCGGTCTAGGAAAACGGTGCACACAGGGGTCGGGGGCGCATCTGCTGTTTTCATCTCTTCCCGTCCTTTCTCACCTGACCTTTGCATTTGGAGGGATTTTGTTTTTAAGCAATCATTCGATTTTCACTTTTACTTGTAAGTATACCAACTATGATAAAGTCTCATGAGAATTCTAGAAGTAGGGTGTTTTGATGTGCTGACAGGAGGGCTCTCGGTACCCCAAGCAGAGCGGGAAGCCTTAAAAAAAGCCATAAATGCAGGAAGAGTGGGGACATGGAGTTTCCCCACTCACAGTCCCATGTGTGTGTCTACATAAGTGTCTGCTTGTCTGTGTGTGCGTGTCCACATGTGTATGCGTGTTTCTGGGTATGTCTGTGCGTGTGTGTCTGCATTTGTGTTTGGTCTGTGTACATGTCTTATACTCTGAGTTAGGTTGTGGTACTGCAAATAAAATGCCCAATTTGCTAATAACCATTTCCACTTTTAGGGCCCAGGAAACAGTACATCCTGTTCTTCCTACAAGCACGGTAGTTTGTGGCTTACACGGGGGTCTCTAGCGTGGTTCTGACCCCTTCAGGACATTCCTGAGGGTTAGGTGGGTCTGTAACTCATCACAGATTTCCCAATTACAGTAATGGGACCAGGATCCCAACTAGCTTCCGCACATAGGAAGTCTGATTTCAGGAACGGATCACTACTGTTAGGTGTGGTGTTTGAACATGTTTCATAAAAGCTGGGACTTACAGAAAATCTTCTTCTTGTGTTTGTTCATCTCATGGATAAAGCTGCCCGGCTTTTCAGGCTGTACAGAATCGGACCCCACACGTGAGCCAATGACAAGGGCTTCACGGTTCCTTGATCTCAAACCGCGGCTAGAGTTTCTGGGACCATCACTGAATGGATAGAACCCCGTGCTGTGTGGGGTTGGGGTGTATCTTCACTGAGGTCGGTTTAGGACTCTGGTAGTCTGTCTTTTCTCAGGACTAATTGCTAAGCTCATAAAAGTGCCTCTGAACTGTCGTTCCTTTCCCAGCGGGTGTATGAAGGGTCTGTTTGCGACGCTGTAAGGTGTCGGGGGACGGGCGCGGCTCTCACTTCACGGGGCGGTCCTGGACCAGGTAACTTGCAAATGGGCTTTCACCTGTAGTTCTGCTTAAACTAGGTCAAAACCTGGTAAGTACGTATTTTCCACCTCAAAAACACTAAAACTGGGGGCGCCTGGGTGGCTCAGTTGGTTGGACGACTGCTTTCACCTCAGGTCATGATCCTGGAGTTCCGGGATCGAGTCCCGCATCGGGCTCCCAGCTCCATGGGGAGTCTGCTTCTCCCTCTGACCTTCTCCTTGCTCATGCTCTCTCTCGCGGTCTCTCTCTCAAATAAATAAATAAAATCTTTAAAAAAAAAAACAAAAACAAACAAAAAAAAAACACTAAAACTGTTTTACGTGTCAGACTTCACTGCTCCCTCTTCCAGTTGCGTGACTGATCTTCTGGCTCCACACAACACGAGAGACCTCAGTTTGCTAAAGAAAACAACCCAGACGAGGAAGACCATCTTTAGAGAGCGCACAGTGAACCGGGTCTCACTCCTCTCCCAGGAACAGGAACCACCCTGGACAACAGTTGACTCTTCACACACACCCTTCAAAGACACCTGATGCGATGCTCCCGGGCACAGTCCCCTGTGAACTGGCGGGAGCCCCCGACACACTGCTGGCCTCCTGCTCTCAGAGCCTCGGCAAACGGCAGGCTTCGGCTCTCAGGGACCCCTTCCGCTTCCCTCTGTTCCTCACATTTGGGATCTGTGATTAGTGCTGGGCCACCCTGCTGCTTTCACATACGGTGCTCACTCTGGTCAGGAGAAGAGTGGGGCCGGGCATCCCGCACAATCCTAACCTCATCCGGGCCAGTAATTTCTGTACAGGTCAACTGTCCTGCGTGAAGCACGCCAAGTGTATCTCTGGCCAGGTGTGGGATAGCACGAGTCCATCAAGAGCAGAATGCTCTAGAGACCAGTATGCAGAATGCATTCCCTGTGGACTGACGGAGCCAAGGAACGGTTCTCGGCTGGTGTGGCTGCCCATGTAATAACTCAAAGCAACAGCAGGTCATTCATTCTGTTCTTCCTTCACTGACTCCACAATGTCAACCTCGTGAAAGGCATGTGCTGGGTGCTGGCGTTCTCCGGGCCAGAGCAGCACCTGGACCAGCACCGGGGGACAGAAGGCAGAAGCGTCAAAACGTCAGACAGTCACATTCCAGGGGCCAGAGACACCCGGGCCTCACTGAGTGACCTGGGCCTGCTCAGGAAAGCTGTGTAGACATGACTCAGGAAAGCTGTGTAGACATGGCTCAGGAAAGCGGCACAGAAAATAGAGAGAGTCCAAGAAGTAAATTGTAAAGAATGACCAGATTCATTAGGCAAAAAATTAAGAGAGAAAATGGGAATGGCAGTACTAATTTTAGATAAATGGAATCCAAGACAAAAAGCATTAAGGCAACCAAGGCACCCTCCGGAGCTGACCATGGATAAAGCCGAAACCAAGGACGATGTGGCCCAGCAAAACTTACATGCTCCATGTCTGAGCCTTCAAGGGTTTGAGGCAAAATATATTCACAACAAAAGGAAAATTTACAGAAACAGTTTCTGTCTGAGAAATTTCAGTAAGTCAAAATGTACTATTATAAAAAATGAATAAATAAAAAGGTGAACAAAATGTTCAAGCTTTATCTAAAAAACAACAGGTCCAAGGTGCTGGGTGGCTCAGTCCGTGAAGTGTCTGCCTTCAGCTCAGGTCATGATCTCGGGGACCTGGGACCGAGTCCTGCATCGGACTCCCTGCTCAGCGGGGTGCCTGAATCTGCCTCTGCCCCTCCCCCCTCCTCCTGCATGCTCTGTGTTTCTCTCTCAAATAAATACGTGAAATCTTTAAAGAAACAATTGGTCTAAAAAAACTAAAAAACAACAGGTATAAGGATAGTAGAAGTAAGAAGTCCAAAGATAATTAATTTAAAAAATCATGGTAAAAGTAGGGGACACAAACTGATGGTCGCTGGAGGGAAGCTGGGTGGGGGATGGGGAAACTGGGTGATGGGCATGAGCGAGGGCACGTGAGGAATGAGCCCTGGGGGTTGTGTGCAACTCATGAATCACTAAATTCCACTTAAAGCTTAAAAATAAAAGTGAGTAGTGCCTCACTTAAAAATAAATAAAATAAATACAGACATTGGAAATGACAAAGGTGGAGAGAGGCAAGATAACGGAGGAGTAGCGGACTGAGATGACATCAGGTCTCAGGAGGTCAGCGAGTTATCAAACGGCTCAAAACACCTACAAACTCAGGAGGGGATCGGGGAGAAGAGCAGCAACTCTGGGAACCGAAAATCAACCACTTTCTGAAACAGCTCTACGGAGAGCACAAAAACCCCCCAGAGCTAACCCGAGCAGATTGCTTAGCCCGACCCCGATGGAGTTCCACCTCTGACAAAGACATCTGAAAATCACCACAGGAGGCTCCTCCCCCAGAAGATCATCAAGAACATCCAGCCAAGACCAAGTCACCGATCAAAGAGAACTGCAGAACTCCAGAGCCAAGGGAAAACAATGCGTGGAATTCATGGCTTTCTCCCTATGATCCTTTAATTTTGCAAAGTTAAATTAAATTTTTTAATTTTATTTTCTTTTATTCTAATTTTTTTAACTTGTCCTCTTTCCTCTTTTAACGTTTAACTAGTTTATCTTAACAATGCCTTTCTAAAAAAAATCTTTTTAAACAATCATTATTATAGTCATATTCTATCCTTCATTGTATTTAACCTTATTTTTTTGTATTCATATAGGGTTTTTTTTTTCTAAAATTTTTTAGGATAGAATTTCTTCTAATAGATCAAAATATACCCTAAATCTAGCACAGAGCTTTGATCTGGTATCCAGCCTGAGCACATTCTCTCCTCTTTTTTTTTTTTTTTATTCTTTCTTTTTCCAACCAACTTATCAATTTCTTTTTTGGAATTTTTCTTAATTTTCATTTTTGCAGTCATATTCAATCCCTTTCTTGTGTTTACCCTTATTTTTCTAGATATATATTTTTCTTTCTTTAAAATTTTGGGAGGTAGTTTCTTCTAAGAAACTAAAATACACCCAAAGAGTCTTTGCACCATTTTAGTATTTTATTGTTGTTCATATGTTCTTATCTGGATAAGATGGCAAGGCGGAAAAACTCACCACACACACACACACACAAAAAGAACAAGAGGCAGTACCAATGGCCAGGGATCTAATCAATACAGACTTTGGTAATATGTCAGATCTAGAGTTTAGAACGATGATTCTCAAGGTGCTAGCTGGGCTTGAAAAAGGCATGGGAGATATTGAAGAAACATTGTCTGGAGAAATAAAATTCCTTCCTGGAGAAATAAAAGAACTAAAATCTAACCAAGCTGAAATCAAAAAAGGTATAAATGAGGTGCAATCAAGAATGGAGGCTCTTACTGCTAGGATAAATGAGACAGAAGAGAGAATCAGTGATATAGAAGTCCAAATGATGGAGAATAAAGAAGCTGAGCAAAAGACAAACAACTACTGGGCCATGAGGGGAGAATTGAGAGATAAGTGAAACCATAAGACTAAACAATACTGAAATAATTTGGATTCGAGAAGAAGAAGAAAGAGAGAAAGAGGCAGAAGGTATATTGAAGCAAATTATAATAGAGAATTTCCTTAGTATGGCAAAGGGAACAAGTGTCAAAATCCAGGAGGCACAGAGAACCCCCCCTTAAAATCAATAAAAATAGGTCCACACCCTGTCATCTAATAGTAAAACTTACCAGTCTTAGTGACAGACAAAATCCTGAAAGCAGTTCAGGGCAGTTAGTCTGTAACATACAATGGTAGAAATATTAGACTGGCAGCAGACCTATCCACAGAGACCTGGCAGGCCAGAAAGAACTGGCATGACATATTCAGAGCACTAAATGAAAAAAATATGCAGCCAAGAATACTATATCCAGATACGCTATCACTGAAAATTCAAGGAGAGATGAAAAGCTTCCAGGACAAACAAAAATTAAAAGAATTTGCAAACACCAAACCAGCTCTACAGGAAATATTGAAAGGGGTCCTCTAAGCAAAGAGAGAGCCTGAAAGTACTAGACCAGAAAGGAACAGAGACAATATACAGTAATAGTCACCTTACAGGCAATACAATGGCACTAAATTCATATCTTTCAATAGTTACCCTGAATGTAAATGGGCTAAATGCCCCAATCAAAAGACACAGGGTATCAGAATCGATAAAAAAAAAAAAAAAACACCTATCCATATGCTGTCTACAAGAAGCTCATTTTAGACCTAAAGACACCTCCAGATTTAAAATGACTGGGTGGAAAACAATTTACCACGCTAATGGACATCAGAAGAAAGCAGGGGTGGCAATCCTTATATCAGACAAATTAGATTTTAAGCCAAAGACTATAATAAGAGATGAGGAAGGACTCAAGGGTCAAGACTCAAAGGGTCTGTCCAACAAGATCTAACAATTTTAAGTATCTATGCCCCTAACATGTGAGCAGCCAACTATATAAACCAATTAATAACAAAATCAAGAAACACATCGACAATAATATAATAATAGTAGGGGACTTTAACCCTCCCCTCACTGAAATGGACAGATCATCCAAGCAAAAATCAACAAGAAAATAAAGGCCTTAAATGACACACTGGACCAGATGGACATCACAGATACATTTAGAACATTCCATCCCAAAGCAGCAGAATACACATTCTTCTCTAGTGCCCATGGAACATTCTCCAGAATAGATCACATCCTGGGTCACAAAGCAGGTCTCAACCAGTACCAAAAGATTGGGATCATTCCCTGAATATTTTCAGACCACAATGCTCTGAAGCTAAAACTCAATCACAAGAGGAAAGTTGGAAAGAACTCAAATACATGGAGGCTAAATAGCATCCTACTAAAGAATGAATGGGTCAACCAGGAAATTAAAGAAAAATTGAAAAAATTCATGGAAACAAATTAAAAGGAAAAAACAATGGTTCAAAATCTGTGGAACGCAGCAAAGTCGGTCCTGGGAGGAAAGTATATAGCCATACAAACCTTTCTCAAGAAACAAGAAAGGTCTCAAGTACACAACCTAACCCTACACCTAAAGGAGCTGGAGAAAGAACAGCAATAAAGCCTAAACCCAGCAGGAGAAGAGAAGTCATAAAGATCAGAGCAGAAATCAATGAAATAGAAACCAAAAGAACAGTAGAACAAATCAACAAAACCAGGAGCAGGTTCTTTGAAAGAAGTAATAAGATTGATAAACCCCTGGCCAGACTTATCAAAAAGAAAAGAGAAAGGACCCAAATAAATAAAATAATGAGCAAAAGAGGAGAGATCATGACCAACACCAAAGAAATACAAACACTTATAAGAACATATTATGAGCAACTATACGCCAGCCAATTTGACAATCTGGAAGAAATGGATGCATTCCTAGAGACACATAAACTACCAAAACTGAACCAGGAAGAAATAGAAAACATGAACAGACCCATAACCAATATGGAGATTGAAGCAGTCCTCAGAAATCTTCCAAAAAACAAGAGCTCAGGACCAGATGGCTTCCCAGGGGAATTCTACTAAACATTTAAAGAATTAACCCCTATTCTCCTGAAACTGTTCCAAAAAATAGAAATGGAAAGAAAACTTCCAAACTCATTTTATGAAGCCACCATTACCTTGATCCCAAAACCTGGGCTGCAAGGTTGGTTCAACATCCGCAAATCAATCAATGTGACACATTAATAAAAGAAAGAACAAGAACCATATGATACTCTCAATAGATGCTGAAAAAGCATTTGACAAAGTACAGCATCCTTTCTTAATCAAAACTCTTCAAATTGCAGGGATAGTGGGTACACACCTCAATATCATCAAAGCCATCTATGAAAAACCCACCACAAATATCATTCTCAATGGAGAAAAACTAGAGCTTTTCCGCTGGGATCAGGAAGACAGCAGGGCTGTCCACCATCAGCACTACTATTCAACATAGTAATAGAAGTCCTAGCCTCAGCAATCAGAAAACAAAAGTAAATTAAAGGCATCCAAATTTGCAAAGAAGTCAAACTCTCACTCTTCGCAGATGATATGATACTTTATGTGGAAAACCCAAAGACTCCACTCCAAATCTGCTAGAACTTGTACAGGAATTCAGTAAAGTGTCAGGATATAAAATCAATGCACAGAAATCAGTAACATTTCTATACACCAACAACAAGACAGAAGAAAGAGAAATTAAGGAGTCAATCCCATTTATAATTGCACCTACAACCATAAGATACCCAGGAATAAACCTAACCAAAGAGGCAAAGAATCTATACTCAGAAAACTAAAAAGTACTCATGAAAGAAATTGAGGAAGACACAAAGAAATGGAAAATTGTCCCATGCTCTTGGATTGGAAGAACAAATATCATGAAAATGTCTATGCTACCTAAAGCAATCTACACATTTAATGCAATTCCTATCAAAATACCATGAATTTTTTCAAAGAAATGGAACAAATAATCCTAAAATTTATATGGAAGCAGAAATTGCCAGGGGGAGGTTGAAAAACAAAAGCCAAAGTTAGTGCCATCACAATTCCAGACTTCAACCTCTACTACAAAGCTGTAATCATCAAGACAGTATGGTACTGGCAGAAAAACAGACACACAGATCAATAGAACAGAATAGAGAGCCCAGAAATGCACCCTCAACTCCACGGTCAACTGATCTTCAACAAAGCAGGAAAGAATGTTCAATGGAAAAAAGACAGTCTCTTCAACAAATGGTGTTGGGAACATGGGACAGCCACATGCAGAAGAACAAAACTGGAACGTTTCCTTATACCACACACAAGAATAGACTCAAAATGGGTGAAAGACCTCTGTGTGAGACAGGAATCCATCAGAATCCTTGAGGAGAACACAGGCAGCAACCTCTTTGACCTCGGCCGCAGCAACTTCTTCCTATAAGCATCACCAAAGGCAAGGGAAGCAAGGGCAAAAATGAACTATTGGGACTTCATTGACATCAAAAGCTTTTGCACAGCAAAGGAAACAGTTAACAAAACCAAATGACAACCAACAGAATGGGAGAAGATATTCGCAAATGACATATAAGATGAAGGGCTAGTATCCAAAATCTATAAAGAACTTAGTAAACTCAACACCCAAACAACAAATAATCCAATCAAGAAATGGGCAGAAGACATGGACAGACATTTCTCAGAGAAGACATCCAGATGGCCAACAGACACATGAAAAAGTGCTCCATATCACTCGGCATCAGGGAAATACAAATCAAAACCACAATGAGATATCACCTCACACCAGTCAGAATGGCTAAAATCAACAAGTCAGGAAATGACAGTTGCTGGTGAGGATGTGGAGAAAGGGGAACCCTCCTATACTGTGGTGGGAATGCAAGCTGGTGCAGCCACTCTGGAAAACAGCATGGAATTTCCTCAAAAAGCTGAAAATAGAGCTACCCTATGACTCAGCAATCACACTACTGGGTATTTACCCTAAAGATACAAACGTAGTGATCCGAAGGGGCACGTGCACCCGAATGTTTATAGCAGCAATGTCCACAATAGCCAAACTATGGAAAGAACCTAGATGTCCATCAACAGATGAATGGATACAGAAGATGTGGTATATATACACAATGGAATACTATGCAGCCATCAAAAGAAATGAAATCTTGCCATTTGCAACGATGTGGATGGAACTAGAGGGTATCATGCTTAGCGAAATAAGTCAATCAGAGAAAGACAACTATCATATGATCTCTCTGATACGAGGAAGTTGAGAGGCAAAGTAGGGGTTCTGGGGGGCAGGAAAGGAATAAATCAAACAAGATGGGATCAGGAGGGAAACAAAACATAAGAGACTCCTAATCTCACAAAACAAACTGAGGGTTGCCGGGGGAAGGGGTGTAGGGAGAGGGTGTTGGGTTATGGACATTGGGGAGGGTATTGCTATGGTGAGTGCTGTGAAATGTGTAAACCTGGCGATTCACAGACCTGTACCCCTGGGGATAATAATACATTATATGTTAATAAAAATAAATTTTTTTAAAAAGCAAAAAAAATTAATAAAAAAGAATAATAAAAAAGACAAAGGTGATAAACATATGTACATTGAATGGTTTTTTAAATTATAATACAATTCTAAATGTCATACCAAGACAATAAATTTGGAGATCCCTATGAAAAGGACGATCGTCCTCTGCAAAAATAAATGCCTCCATTTCACGCAGTAAAAACGTTTTGCCAACAGCCTTGGAACCAATGAGAGTGTTAGGAGACATGTCTCAAAGGAGGAGTATAGAAGATACGTACACCAGGAAACAGATAATTTCAGTGCTAAAGGTTTTGCAGAAATTTTGTGAAAAGAGGGAAAACCACTATCTGTACCATGATGACAGTGTAACCGTGACCAGAGCCGCAGGGAGGGACAAGCCAGGAAGACAGCAAGGCCAAGTGCCCCTGTCCTGGCTGCCAAGATGGTCCATCAGGCAGAGTGCCAACAGGAAACACCCGAAATCTGGAGGTCTGAGTATGGGACAGGACACCATTGACAGAGGCACACAGGACTGAGAGGAGCGACAGGGGTAACCGTGGAGAGCCACCAGAGCAACAGGACGGAGCAGAGAGGGGGTTGTGGGATCAGACCCTCTGCCCAGGTCCCACTGCCAACATAACCCCTCCGCCCTGCCCTCTAAGGTGGGGTGAATCCCACTGGACAACGCCAGCCTCAGCCTGAAGCTGAGCTACCCTACGACCTACTCATGAGTAGGGACCTACTCATGCAGCTGAGGAACACCCGTCCCTCAGGGGCAGAGCCAGGAGCAGGATGGACAGGAATCTGGGGATACCCCAGCAAGTCTTCCCCAAATGGGCTCTGCTTTCAGAGCTCGGATGGCTGGTTTACTTAGGCTCAACCCTGTCAAAGACATGAATTAGAATTCCAGCCTAGAGACGGCTATGAGAACTGTCTCCGTCAGCAACTGTCTTCCATGCTACAGACCGGGAAAACCTCTCTACAAGACGGGATAAATGAAAATTTACTTGCCTTAAATATAAAGGCTCTAAACTGAAATAAAACAGAAAAATACAAAAAAAACTTTTCACGTGAACAAAGATCATGCATAAAAAATTCATATCTAAAATATGAAGAAAATTCTAATCTAAAATAGAAATATTTTTAAACTTTTAATCTCACTTATTTAAAAAACAGCAAAGATAAGGTATCATTTTTCATAATAAAACTGGCAACTTTTAGAAATGACAGTATTGATGCTGGTGAGAAGGTAGTGGTCTGGGGGTCTGTTCAACGGCCTGCCCTCGCCTGCAAAGGCTGGTCCTGGGGGCCACCACGCTCCGGTGTCCCCGCCGGGCCACACGAGGAGCCGTTCTGTGCCCACCCCGGCTCACGGGCAGTGACGATACATCTTCCTCAGTCGGAGGGAGCCACGGGCAGCCCGGAAACGCCCGGGGGGAAAGACCAGTACCAGGAGCGCGCAATCGTGCGAGCCAAAGCAGAAATGCGAGGCGGCCGGACTCTGGTCTGGGTCGTCGCTCCTCACAGTCTCGCACTTGCGCGCGGCTAGCACGGACGTCCTCGGCCGCAGGAGGCCCCGGACCGAGACAGGCCGGGCGTGTGGAGCGGCAGCGCGTCTCGGGCCCCCTGAAAACTTGGTGCGGACACTGTGCTCTCAGTGTGTCCACATCCCTCGGGTGGGGTCACTCGCTGGCCCTGCACTTGGCAATGAGCCTCTCGGTGGCTTAGCTGCTTCCCTCGGTGGAGGAACACCAGCTTCAGGGAGATACTCGCGTTTTCGTGTTACTGAGGTTTTTCTAGCCCAAGTTTCAGAACAGTCTCTCTCGGGGGGAAACCAGACCTTCCGAACTTCCCGAAGCCTTTGCCGAAGGCCCTTTCCACAGTCTGCGACCTTGAAGAATCTAGCACCATGGCTGAGGTGCCACACGACCCTGGGGCTCCCCGTGGTCTGTCTTCGGACTACGTTTTTACCTTCCTGCATCTCCATTCCCTTCCCTCCAAGGCCAGGACAGGCAGCAGGGACCCCTCAGAGGGCGCAGGTGTCGCAGCTCAGTACAGGTTGCTATGTACTGGCAACAGGAAAACCGCCATAACTGAACTCTGATTTTTGCACTAAAGTGAACATAAATTCTTACTGGGAAATGAGAAGTCTTGACTTTTCTGCTTCCGGCCAAGGCTCTGAAGAGGCAGGGCTGCCCAGTGCTCTTGGGAAAGGGAGGGGAAGGCGGCGGGGATGAGGACCGCACCCGGCTCGAGGGTCCCGCCAGTGTGTCTTGTGCACCTGGGCCAGGCCCGGGGAGGGGGCAGCACCGCCCGCCCCTCCTGCACTGTCCCACCCCCCGGACCATCTACGCCACAAGGACAACAGGTCCAGACAGACACCGCTCGATGGGTCCGGGCTGCGGCCAGAGAGCCGTCTGCTTACCTGGCTGTGTCGGAGGCATCTAGATGTCGCGGGTAGGCGTGGGGCAGGTCCGAGAGCTCCTGGGCCATCACACGCTGGGTGTAGTCGTCCTGCCACGTGAAGCCTGGGGGAGGTCGAGAGCTGCATTATCAACCCAGAAACTGAGCTAAAGCCCGTGTTTCTGTCTCAGGATACACTGCGGCCATTTCAAAGTCTGCCCTCAACGCCGTCAGCCACCCACGTCTCCACCACGGCGGTGTTACTAAGGTTTCTCTTTACACAAGTCGCCGTCTTCCGAGAAAACAAGACCAAAACTAGGAGGGGCAATTTGCCAGATGAGAAGCACGAGGCGCGGGGTGCCGTGGCCGGACGCTAGGAGCTGTCGCCCGGGGCACGTTTCACTCGGAAGAGGGAGGTGTCCCCGTGAGGGATGCAGACGTTCTCGCAGAAAGGCTCTGGTCACCTGACCCACGTGTGTGCTCATTCCCCCACCGCTGGGCCCCAGCCTGCCTGCACCCCACCACGTCTCGGGAATCCACGCTAGCCCCAGCCTGCCGGAGAGCCACACAGTTGTAATGAAATAAGGGTATTGTTACTGTGAAGGCAATTATCACAGGGCTTAATGTGCTGTATCTGGGAGCCAATTACATTATATTTATCCTCAAATGTTATGACAAAGAGCTTTATAACAAGAGCGAAGTAGTTATGAAGGCAAAATCCATGCGATTATGCATTAATTACATGCACTGCAGATCACATGATAATTATGCTCAGAATTACCAAATAACTCCCAAGAATAATTATTATGCAATTTGTACATTTTAGATCTTATGGTAACACTTTAGCACTTAGAACTACCCCATGCAATTATCCATAATTATCTAATCACTAAATATCATGTAATTACAGAGATATATTTTTATGCTCTGTTCAAAAACACATTACCAAAATCTTCAAATCAGGACGGCTCCGTGCCTGTTTGTGTGCGTGTGTGCGTGTGGGAGAGGGGTCCAGAACTTGCTGCGGGAACCACATGTTCTGGGGAATTTAAAGAAGAGCTCAGCTGATATAAGCTGTCCTCGTGAACACATGTGAATTCTTTCTTCAAATGCAAATCTAACTTTTTTTTTCACACTTACAAATGGCAAAATTCAAACAGTTGGAACATTTCTAAAACTCGAAAGGCACTACCCCAAAGGGAAGCTGACTGGAAAACTCACCAAACAGGCTGGCCTCCCGCGGCAATTTGTTCTAGCTGCTCTGCTTGAATATAACATCTAGAGAACGGGTCGCGGCAGGGAGGCGCGCCCCACGGTCACTACGGTCACTGTTACCCTCACTTAGGATCAACTGCACTCGTAATCAGCACAAATCTTCCATTTGCCAAAAGCAACTAAAAAAACCACCCATATGAAGTGTGTGCTCGTGTGAGTGTCAACCTCTGGTTGAAGACCCAGGAGTCTTTTCAGCCAAAAGCACAGTCGCAGTGTTAGCCTAATACCTAGCTCTGCGGATTTTGGAAATAAGCACAGTTTAAACGCGCCATTCCAGAAGGGGGGGGGGGGGGGCGTCTTAATACCTATAAGGAAACAGAAAAATCAAGAGCACAAAAGGAAGTTCCTAGTAAAAAGAGCTTTCATCTATAAAATTTAAAATAATAAGACATCAATGGTATTTTTTCCCTAAAGAGCAGAAAAGTCTGAGCTTTGTCGATTCTGGGGTCTGTGAAGACACAGTCACAACAGTTGGCCAACTGACAAAGGTGCCATATACAGGCCATCTGGGAGGGGAGGGGCCCTGAGCCCTTAGACCGGCTTCGAAGGTTTCCTGGGAATAGGAAGAAACTGGGCTCTTGGATATAGAAACCAAAGCAACGCATACACTTGGGGTCAGATGTCCTCTCTGAATGCCTCTCGGAGGCCTCCCGGAGAAGCTAAGCCCCGGGAAGAGAAGACGTGCTTCCAGGAAGATGGAGAAGAGGTACTCTCCCCTGCCCTTCCCACCAGGCACAAGGAAACCCTGGAGATGATGTGCACGGGAGGCTGTGAAGGGAGGGCAGGGCACAGGCTGCTGTACTCCCAGGGAATCAGAGGAGTCACACATGCGGGGTTCCCGGGGCTGTCCTCTGGCCTGTGCACCTCACACTGGAACGGAGGCAGGGACCTGGGAGCACCAAGGGCAGGTGAAACCCTGAGGTCACCTGTCCCCAGCCAGAGGTCCTGGAAAGGACTGACTCAGCACATTTCAGGCAGTAACAGCTTTCCTCCCGTCAAATGCCACCAAAAACAGCAGAGCCCACCCATGCCCATGCTAACAAAGACCAAGGGGGACCCTGCATCCTCTCTTATGAAGCCAGATTGAGGCCCCTGACCTCCCCTGACCCTGCGAGGGTCAGCGGATCAGTCAAGTAGGGAGTGGGTGGCACACCCACCCCCCATGTCAGACCCCACATGGAGAACACATGGGGAGTTCAAACTCCCCCATCCACTCTACCCAGCATTTGGCCAAGACCCCTTCCCTCAGATGTCAGCAGAAATCTAGTGGGGAACCTGGATTTCCACCTCCATGTTAGTAAGAGAGACACCCCCGTACACACATTTCCCCACCACTCGGCCACCAGCCTACCTGTTCACCACCACATCTCGAGAATTTGTTCTAACTCCAGTCTGCCAGAGTGGCTGGTATAGTGTCCGAAAAAGCTGTGAACCACAAGGCTTAAATGAGATCCAGAGTCACAGAATAGAAAGCTAAAATGTTAAGGTTTCAACAGAAAATCAGTTGTCACACCAGAACTGGGACGATCTCGGTCCACAGCCATGAACACCAAGACTGGACGATGCCAGCATTGCCTGCCAAGGGTTGTACGGCTGCCTGAATAAAAATGTTTCAGTGAACGGCTATGAGTATACTTGAAAGAAATGAAAAACTAGAAGGCTTAGCAAAGGAGTAGGAAGTCTCAGCAAATAAATAGAGAAAGAGCGAAATGTAAATACTACAAATGAAAAAGACCGTAACCAAAATAAGCAGCTCAAGTAGCCACACTAAATGGGAGGATGAGGGATGGAAAAACTCATAAACCAGGAAAAAAACAGAAATCACCCAATTCCAACATCAGAGAGAAAACAGTCTGGTGGGGTGGGGGAAAGCATGGACAGAGCCTCAGGGAGTGTGGGACTATGATAAAAGATCTAACACCCATATCATCAGAAGGGGAGACGAGGAAGGCAGGGCTGAAAGGGCATTTGGAAACATGATGGCTGAAAAATCAACTTTGGCAAGAGACAGAATCCTAAAGATTCACAAAGCTGAGCACCTGCACAGGGTAAACCCAATCTCCTCCAAGACTCACACTTAAACTTCTTAAAACTAAATGCAAAGAAAAAATCTTGACAGCAGCCAGAGAAAAATGACACCTTACCTATGAGGGAATCACAACCCAATGACAAAGGATTTTCCAACAGAAACCAAGGAAATCACAGAACATTTTTCAAGTGCTGGAAGAAAGGAACCATCCTGAATCAGCCCTGAATCCTGAATATCTACCAATCCAGATACTCATCAAAAATAACCTTCAAGGGGACTCCTAGGGGGCTCAGTCAGTTAAGCATCTGCCTTTGGCTCAGGTCATGATCCCAGGGTCCTGGGATCGAGTCCCACATCGGGTTCTTTGCTCAGCGAGAAGCCTGTTTCTCCCTCTGCCTGCCACTCCCCTTGCTTGTGCATTCCCCCTGACAAATACAGAAATAAAAATCTTTAATAAAAAAAAATCCTTCAAGAATGACAGGGAAATTAGGACATTTTCAAAAACAGAAAAATGAGACTACTGCTTACAGCAAACGTGCCCTAAAACAATTGCTAAACAAATTTATTTAAACAGAAGGCAAAGACGGAAGAAGGAACTTTGAAAGATCAGGAAGGAGAAAAGAATGTAGAAAGTAAAGGTGACTAGTTTTCCTTCTCTGGACTCTTGTCAATTATGTTTGACTGTTGAGGCAGACATGACAACACTGTCTGTTGTACTTCTAAATGTGTGTAGAGGAAACATTCAAGATAATTACAATAAAGAGAGGGGAAGAGCCATAAAGGAAGGTAAGTTGTCTACATCCTACTCTAACTGGTAAAATAGCGACCACATTAATTTTATGTAGCCAATTAATTTTATGTAGCTAAGATTAACCTAATGTAATGTGATATCTTGACCAACCACTAAAAAAGACTATAAAGAGATACACTCAAAACCCTATAAGACAAATTAATAGGGATTTCTAAAAAATTGTTTACATAACCCTAAAGGAATACAGAAAAAAGAAAAGAGAGGGGGAAAAAAGATCAGAAAATAAATAGTAAAATGGTAAAATTAATATATCAATAATTACATTAAATGTAAAAGGGCCAAATATCTCAGTGAAAAGACACTGACTAAGTGGATTAAAAGAGCATGATCCAACTATACGTTGCTTATACGAGACTCAGTTCAAATATAATGCTTATACGAGACTCAGTTCAAATATAATGCTACAGAAAGAGATTATCATGCAAGCATCAAAGGAAGTAGCAGTGGTTACAGCAATAACAGATAAATTACTCATTAAAACAAACAAAATTACCAGGGACAGAGAGATACTGTATAATGATAAAAGAGCAAATCCCCAAGAAGACCTAGGAACCCTAAATATATATGCACCAAACAACAGAGCTGCAAATACGTGAAGCACAAACTGGCAGAACTGAAAGGAGACACAAACAAACCCACCATTATAGTCGGAGACTTCAACATCACTTTTTTAGCAACTGAACAAATAAAGAGAAAATCAGCAAAGCTGGGGAAGAAAACGGTCATCCATCAGCAGTTCTAATCAGCATTTATAGAACACTCCTCCCAAGAAGAGCAGAGCACACACTGTTCTCAAGCACCCACAAACATGGACTGAGATGACAGCCTGGACAAAGAAACAAATCACACTAAAATTAAAAGAATCAGAATCATCTGAAGTGAATTCTTCAGTCACAATGGAGTCAAACTAGAAACTAATAATGCATCTATAGTAAGAAAACCTCCAAACACTTAGAAATTAAACAAGCTTCTCAATAATCCATGGGTCAAAGAAAATCCAAGGGAAAAATACTGAATGAAAAGGAAAATGCAACAAGAAAATTTTGTGAGACACAGTTAAAGCTGTGCTAAGAGTGAAAGTTTTTGCACTAAATGTTCACATTTTTTTATTAAGTCTCAAATCAATCATGTAAATGTACATATCAAGAATCTAGAAAAAGGAGAGCAAAATACACTCAAAAGAAAGTGGAAGGAAAGCAATAATAAAGACTGGAAATCGGTATCACTGAAATCAGAAAAAGAAAAACAGAAGTCAGTGAAAACAAAAGCTAGTTCCCCCAAAAGATCAGCAAAATTGACGAACTTCTAGGACTGACACAGGAAAAAAGAAAACAGTCACGAATTACCAGTATCGGCAGCAAAACAGATGATATCAGTACAGACCCTGCAAGACCTCATAAGAGAAAAAACAGGTCTACATGCATAAACGTGGCAACTTCCATGAATTGGACCAAGTCCCCAAAAAACAGAAACTACCACATCTCACCCAATATAAAATAGATCATTCCACGGCCCTATCACTATTAAGGAAACTGAATTCATAATTTAATACCTTCCCAAAAAGAAATGCACAGATCCAGATGATGTCACTGGAGAATTTTACCAAATATTTAAGGAAGAATTAGCATGAACTATAGGCAATCCCTTCCAGAATATGGAAGAGGAAATATTCCCAATTAATTTTATGCAGCTAAGATTAACCTAATTAATACCAAAAACAAAGATCAAAGAGAGAGAAACCTATAGGACAATATCCCTCATGAATATAGACATAAAAATTCTTAAGAAAAGATATCAGTACATAATAGCCAGCCATACGTAAAAACAATCATGGGTTTATTCCAGATAAGCAAAGCTGGTTCAAAATTCCAAAATAAATCAATGTTATCCAACACAGTAATAAGCTAGAAAAAAATCACATGATCTTATCAATACAGAAAAAGTATTTGAAAACGTTCAGCACCCATTCATGATGAAAACATCTGAGAAGAATGGGACTTGAGGGGAAATTCATCAGCTTGATAGCGAACATCCATGAAAGCCTACACTTGACATCGTAGCTAATGGTGAGAAACTGGCTTTCCATTTACCATCTGGAAAAGGCAAGGATGCTGCCCCTTCGCCACTCTGGTACAGCAGAGCTCGGAGCTCTGTCCGGTGCAATAGGACACGATGAAGGGGAAAAGGCAAGCAGATCAGAAAGGAAGAAACAATATTCTCTATTTCCAGGTGAGGTGATCTCTACGTGGAAAACCCTGATGAATCTTCAACATGCTTCTAGAATTAATAAGTTGTTTTTCTATAAGCCAGCTATGAACACACTGACACTGAAATTAAAATGAAAGACTATCTACAGCCCCTCAAGACATTAGATGCTCAGGTGCAAATGTGACATGCACCAGGCCTGCGTGCTGAAAACCACACAGTGTGGATGAGAGAAATCCAAGTCCGAAAGAACGACGGCCGTGCCACGTTCTCGTGTCAGAGGTCTGAACGCCACAGTGAAGACGGGTGTACGGGTCCCACACAATCCTGTCCGAATCCCGGCAAGATGCTGTGCAGATACAGACAAGCGTTCACACGGTAGAGCCGCAGGAGCTGGAACGACTGGGGAAAGAGGAAGAAAGCGGGAGACACCAGGCTAGGAATTCCGAGTCTGAGGACGTGAGCACCATAATCAAGACCGCGTAGTATCTGCAGAGCAAACAGGTCAATAAAACAGAAGAGACCCCAGAAATAGACCCATACAAATGTGCCCGGTGGGTTTTGACAAAGGTGCAGAAGCAGCTTAATGCCTAAAAACCTGCCTTTCACCAAACGTGCAGGAGGTACTGGACAGCCAGAAGCACAACCAGAGCCTTCACCGTCCGTCTCGTGATCTACACGCAGAAGCAACCAAGTAGATCGTGGATCTAAATGTAAAATGCAAAACAACAAACATTTTGGAAACAAAAACAAAAGACAATCTATGGGACCTAGGGCTACGCAAAACATCTTGGACTCAGCACCAAACACCCCGCAGAGGGATGGCCGCCTGGACCTCGCCGACACTCTCAGGGAAGACAAGGAAAGGCCACGCAGCCAAGAAGGGACCAGTGCCTGGAAGTGGAACTCTCAAACGTAAAGATTAAAAACGTCCAGTTAGAGAAAGGCTCAAAGACAGAGGGACATTCCCTCAAACAGGGTGTACAGATGACAAACAAGCTCATGGAAGGTTGTCCAGCGTGGTCAGCCGTCAGGGAAATACAAGTCGAAACCCGCAGGGAGATGCCG
Organism: Mustela nigripes; assembly: GCF_022355385.1. Lineage (NCBI taxonomy): Eukaryota > Metazoa > Chordata > Mammalia > Carnivora > Mustelidae > Mustela > Mustela nigripes. The sequence goes on along the minus strand of NC_081560.1, from coordinate 740,305 downwards.
CACCACCCCCCAGGAGCGCTAAGCGAGAAACGCCACAACCCCGAGTTCCGGCAAGCGCGTGAGCATCTGGCTCACTTCTGCATTTGCAGGCGACTGAAACGACACAGCCATTCTGGAAGACCGGAGCAGTTTCCTAAAAACTAAACAAACACGCTTCATACAGACCAACACCTGACCGTTCCCCATTTATCCCAGAGAAATGTTCACAGAAACACTTGCACACAAATGTTAGAAGCAAGGCCAGAGGTCCTTCTGGGGGCACCTGTCCAACAGACTACGGCCCAGCCCCCTGTGCAGGGGTCCTTGGCAGCAAGACCGAGGGCTGAGCTACCGATGCCGCCACAACCCGGGTGGATCCCCAGAACACTGCGCTGAGTGAGAAGAGCCAGTCCAAAGAGGTCCCATGCCGCGCGACTTCCCTCATACATCACCTACTCTGCTGTTCTCAGTCAGGCACGGGACACCTGAGAACGGACACGACCCGTAACCGTTACCAGTCACAGGCTAGTGCTGACCCGGATGGGCACATAGTCAGCTAAGATCCAAGTCAGGGTGTGATGACTACATTATAAAGTTATAAGCAAACGGTTACAGGAATAGAGAAGGTAAGAGGTTCATTTGGGGTGGAGAACTAGGAAAAGCTTCGAAGGGAAAAGTCTCTGAACCAGGGCAGGAAGGACAGCTAGGAGTCTAACAGAGGGCAGGAGAGAGTGAGAAAGACCTGAAGGTGGTGCAGTCACGTGCTGCCCCCCAAGGCCAGTGCACGGCCCGGGAAGGCTTGTGAGTCATGAAGGGGCAGGAGAGGAGTCAGGGGACAGCGCGCGGTCCCAGGACCCCCTGGATCCCAGCTCAGAAGGGCTGGTGTTTTGCATTCACTGTGGAGCCATAAAAGCTTTCAACATAAACATCCAACTGTGTCTTGCAAATATGACAAAAATAACAAGATGAACATAACAAAAATTATAAAATTAACAATATCTACCTACCAAGCCTTAACCATGGGCCAGACCAGGCGCTGTTCTCAGTGCTTCCTGTTTCAATCCTCCTGCTCTGTGAACACGAACGGAGAGCAGCCGACTGAAGGCGACAGGTGTACACACAGCTCACCCGGGGGAATCGAGGCCACAGTGCAGACGCTGGTAATGGGACGGCTCACGAGTTTTCAGAAGCGGGGCCGGAAGCAGGATTATCAGGAATTCCCGGGGGGTCGTGGTGCAGGGGTCATGGTCAAGGTTGGCAGCCAGGTATACTGGCCGGCCCGCTGGAAACAGGCGATCCCAAAGGAGGGGGGCGCAGGGAGCACACCAGCCTGGGGGGCAGGGCCCGTGTTTTCCCACAGGATGAGTCTGGGGATGGGGGCAACCGACACAGAGAAGGCGGCTGGTGCACAGACGGGGCTGGGCGCGGAGCCGGAACACAGCAGGTGGAGGAGGAGATGGTAGAAGGCGCCGCAGACCCTACTTCCCAGCAATGAGTCAGCCAACAACAAACCAAGTCCAAAACAAGGAAGTTCAAGATACAAGGAGAAAGCAAGACAGCCGCCTGCGGTCCCTGGGCCCCGCTGTGTCCAGAGAAGGCACGCAGCTGGTGGGGAGACAAAATAGCACTCACCCCCGCCGTATGCTCGCACTCCACAGGCGGCCTGTCCCACCTTTTCCTCTCCCTCTGTGCCACTCCACTTCTGATGACGTCCCGTGACACCCTCGGACTCTCGTGGCCAAACATACTCCCGCCAGTGGCCGGCCTGTTTGGAGGGACCGTGCCAGGCCGAGGAGCAGAGGAGCAGAGCGGGCGGACGCCGCCTCTGGAAGGGTTTTTGTAGCTCTGCTCCGTTCTGCTAAGAACTTCCAGGAGGCGTCCCCTGCCCTGAGCAAGTGCCAGAAAGCCGGCCCCAGCGGCAGCCGCCCAAGTATCCCTCCCACTGCGTGTGGCATGTAGAGACACGGGAGTCTGGGAGAGCAGCCCGCAGGGAATGGGATGGAGAGGGGAGAATCCGCCCAAAGAAAGAGGCATGGACGTTCCTCTGTCGGTTTGGGGAGAAGGATCCCGAGGGCTCTGCCAGGGGAGGAAAGCCGTGCAGGGTGGAGACAGCCAGGAGGAGACTGTCCCCAGGCATGAGGGAGAGGAGTTGTTTCAAACTGGGTAACATCCAGAGAGAAATCAGAGTGCCCGGAATCAGAGATGAAATCAGCTGGCGTTTTATTTCATGCGGACACAGCCGTGGGGTCCGTCAGCAGAGCGTGAGCGGCCAGGTTGAAGGACGAGATGGGGCAGATGCAGGCCTAACCTGTTTGCAGGGTCCAGGGAAGACACGACTTAAAATCACAGAGCGACACCGGTAAGCCAGTGCCTTCTCTCACCTCCGGCAAGGAGGGACCCGGTGAGCAGCACCACGGAGGACCCCAGGTAGAAAGAGAACGTCTTCGCAACAGGACGGTGTGAGGTGGGGACCGGGGCGGTCAGCAGGCTGCCCCTCCCGAGCAGGAAGGCGGCCGTGCGGTCCAGCCCGTGAGCCTGGCGTGAGACCAGGGAGCGCCAGTGCCAGGCTGGGTCAGAGGCGGGTCTACTCGGGTGTTCACAGCCTGAGGCACCTCACTAGGAGGTAGGAAGTCTGTCTGAAAGTCACACAGGAACCTCTACATCCAAGACTTTCAACGAAGGTGTCACTGTCCAGGACGGTTCTCTCTGTCTCTCCGGGAAACCTTCTCAGAGACGGTCTGCAAACCGTGCAAGCAATCAGTCCAGTTTGCACATTTCCCCAGGGATTTTCCGCCTGAAAGCAGTGTGACCGTCAACTTAATTTGCTGACTTGGTCGTGACCAACTTTGGTCCCACTTGGCACCGAGTAACTTTACGCCCCCACAGACCTGCCGGCCAAGGACCCCGGCACCGGCAGCGCTCGGACGCCCGCTCGCGGGGAGAAGAGCCCAAGGAAGGACTGTGAGTGTTCTCCGCAGGAAGAGGCCTCTTTCCGGGGCAAATTCTTCGGAAAGTGAAGTATTTTACATGGATACATTTCACATGCTGGTGTGTTTGTTTAACGTGTCCGGGGAGGGGCCGCCTGTGGGCTAAGCACGTTGGGCGCCTGCCTTCAGCTCAGGTCACGCTGTCCTGGGATCGAGCCTCGCTCAGGTCCCTGCTCGGCAGGGGCTCTGCATGTCCCTCTCGCTCTGCCCTCCCCCCACTTGTGATAGCTCACTAATAAATAAAATCTTTTTAAAAATTAATTAATCGATGATTCCATGTCCAGTGTGCCCATGCTGCTCTAAGGTGCACTTGGCAGAAAGCAAGACCACAACAGCTGCGGCCACACCCGGAGTGCGCCGACTCGGCCACAGACGGGAGGACGCCACCGACCCGCCCAACGCGCGACTTGCCGATTACAGACGCTTCACCCTGCGCCAGCCTGACCGTTAATGGAGCGCAAAGGGAGCCCATTCGTCACTGCAGAGGGGACGCCACTGGAACACTTCCGCCGGCCGCCGCTTGGCTTAAGATGCAGAGAGAACACCAACAACGCAGAACGTGGTGCTGCCTTCCGGCCGCGGAGCAGATGCCGACCGCGTCCCAGCCGGTGCTGGCGCAGAAGCTTCACTAACAAGGGAAAACCGGGCCAGAGCACAGAGCCTCTTGTGCGCGAGTGTCCTGCACGCACATGTGCGAGGGAGACTCTACACTTGCCACGCACCACGTTCTGCTGCGAGGGATGTGGCCACCCCCGGGGTGTACAAACACAGAACTCTGTATGATCGGGATTCGCTGAACATTTGGGAAAAAAGCGATAAAGTGGGAGTCGGGAACACGCCTGCTATTCCGCGACCCGACCTGTGAAGACGTGAGGGAGGAAGATGCGTTCCTGCTCCCGCTAAGGGCACAGGACGCCCTGCTTCCCGCAGATGGGGCCACGGTAAGTACGAATTCACAATTAAGTAAGCAAACGCTGGTCTGCGGTACGTGCTGTGAGGAAAGCAAACCTGTGATGGCGAAGAGAGACGGGCAGCAGCAGACGGGAGTGCGGCGGACAGGAGAGCGCGGTGGACGGGCGAAACGTGGCGGCCAGGTAAATGCAGCGGACAGGGGAGTGCGGCGGACAGGACTCATGAAGAAGAGCAGGAAAGGCTGGACGTGTGCAGGGGAGAGAGCAGCCCGGGCAGGGCTTCGAGGCGGAAGGGAGCCGGGCCAGGCACTCAAGCAGAGGGGGGCCGGGGGCAGGCCTAGTGCATGGGAAGGGGTTGACCTTTCAGGCTGGAAATGTGGGTCCTGTGGCAACACTCCGGGACCCATGGAGGGGAGGGAGGTCAGCAGGGGTGGCCGGAGGAGACAGTGAGAGACGTGGCTGCTACCAGGGGTGGGCTGGGAGAAGCTGGACCCCACAGTCAGGGGACCAGTGGTGAGCGTGAGGAGGGGGACCCAGCGGCAGCCAGAGCCCGGGCAGCTGCCAGGGTTGGGGCTGAGCAGCAGAGGGTCTGGTGATCCCAGGCCCAGGAGCGGAGAGACGGGCAGGGGCCTCGGGCATCTTCTAGGCGAGGCGGCATGCGGCCGCAGTAAGAAGGTCGCGGCCCCTGGAGCCCGCACGCCCCGACCACCCACCCGGCATGCTTTCTGTCTGCCCCAGGCCCTGTCCCTCTTGGCCTGACCCACTCAGTTTCTGCGCCCTAGGAAGGCCTGCTGGCCGGAACCTGTTTTATTTTACAGCCCAGGTCTTCGTCAGCACCCCAAGACCTCTTCTTTCAGCTCCTAACTGAGAACCTGCCCAGGACTCCCCTGCGAGGTGGAAGCAAGGGAGGCTGAGCCCGCGGTCTAGTGACAGGCGTGGGCTCAGCCGGCCTGGCGTGTCCCGAAAGAGGACATGCAGGTCTTAGTAAGGAAGGTCGTCTGAGGAGCGACAGAATCCAGGAGCCAGGGCCACGGCTGCAGGACAAAGTCAGGGGCCAGATGGGACACCAGAAGCAGCACCTTCTGCTGACGGGTCTCTCGGGAAGGAGAGGCGGCAGGAGGTGCGCATGAGCTCAGAGACCCTGGGCGGCTTCGAGGGAGCAGGGACGGGTGCCAGGCTGACGTCCCAGGCTGGGCTAGCCCTCGAGGCCTCGGTCGGCCTGGGTGGGCTCCGCTTACGCACGCCGAGCCACCGTCCGCGCTGACACCGTGTCACAGGACTCAGGACCTTCTCCAGGCTCTGTCACAAAGCGAGGGTCCTCCTGCGTTGTGGCCTGATGGAAAAACGCACAGCCCAGTCCCCCTGGACTTGCCAGATGCCTGACCAGAGAAGCGTGGGCGAGTCTGCTGTCCTGGAAGGACACAGGGCGACCTGTTCTCCCAACTCTCGGGAGCTGGGGGACTCTTCCCTCCTCTCAGTGCCCGGGGCTGTACTTCAGGCCAGAAGCCGGGAGCCCCTCACAGAGCAGCACCCCGGCCCTCACACCTGCGCCACACATCACTGACGCCTCCCTTCACCGTCAGGACGGGTCGGAGGGCGTGCGATGGGCCTTCTGCCCCGAGCTCAGCCCCGGGTCCACACCGGGGCATGACCGTCTTTCAGGGGCTGCTGCCGTCGCCTGCCGCACACTCGCTCCGTCTCCCAGCGCCATCTCCGGAGCTCGAGGCACGTCGACGGTGTCCGCATCATTTCACGCGCTTCTGCTAGTGATGGCGCAGCCCTGCCTGAGCTGTCCGTGCAGTCAGAGTCACGTATCTAGATGCTGCCGCCCCGTGCTGCGGCCACGGGGGCTGCGGGCCTCGAGGCGGCGGGGACAGGCCCTGAGTGGTGTGGGCAGAGTCGGGGGCCCCGGGGCCGCTGAGGCCGCCACAGTCCCCGGCGCCCCAAGAAGGAAGCACGGCGATCGCTCCTGGTTCAAGGCGAGAGAGAAACCACCCGCTGCAAACACAGGGCCCGACAGGAGCCACAGACCTCTGGCGGCCAGAACAGCGTCATCCTGTTGTAAGAAGGCCGTGTCCGTCTCCAGCGGAGGCCGGCCTCTCCTAGCCGCAGGCCACGGTCAGATGCTGCAGAACATAAGAGACGGGGGAAAGCACACAACACCAGTGGATCGGTCCTTTAACGAGGATAAGGAGAGAAAGCGGGAAAAGGAAAGGGGTTCAATGTGACTAAACAGACTCCAAGCAGAGGCACAGGGCCACCACGTGGGAACAGCGGCCGCCACCGAGGGCAGGCACCCGTCTCCTCCGACTCTGCACCCTGGGTCCGTGCTCTGCCAGCGCCCACCCAGCCAGGGGCACAGCCGTCCGACGGCAAAGGAGAAAGAGCCCATAATTCCGGACATTTCTCCTTACTCTCCGACGCTCGTCATCGGGAGAGCGGAGGGCAGGCTGAGGCGTGCGTCCCGGCAGAGGCCTGGCCGGACCCCAGGAAGCACGTTGGGACCCAAGCACACCATGCTGCTGGCAGGGCACAGCCTCAGAGCAGGCGCCCTTCGTACCCAGAGACCCCAGGGGACCCAGGCCTCCAGGCTGAGCACCGGCAAGCGCCCCGGGACAGCATTCAAAGCTTCCCCAACTGTGACCTTGTCTAAATCCTTCCAAGGCCGGGTCTACCCCCCAGAACCAGCTTTAGTCATAATTCCCCGTAATGGATTTGTTGATACACTTTACCTTTATTTTTTTTTAAGTTTTTTTTTCATTCATTTGACAGAGGTCACAAGTCGGCAGAGAGGTAGGCAGAGAGAGAGAGGAGGAAGCAGGCTCCCTGCTGAACAGAGAGCCCGATGTGGGGCTCGATCCCAGGACCCTGAGATCATGACCTGAGCCGAAGGCAGAGGCTTTAACCCACTGAGCCACCCAGGTGCCCCAAACTTTACCTTTAAATTAAAATGTTCCACTTCCCCTGATACAGACTTCCGAGTATAAATCATCCCGCACGCACTCAGCCGTAACGAACTCGCCTCCTGACGTGCGGACTCCCTCTGGCTTTGGTCCGCCTCCGTCTCTCACATCCTACCCCAATCTTGCAACTGACTTTAAATTAACCTCCCACAGCCTGTGGCTCTTCTGATGACACATCACCCTGCCGAGCTCCTCCCCTAAAGCTTACTGAGTCAGGAAATAACGGGGGACATTTTTTTAAAGTCAAGGGAATAATGCATATGGCTTCAGGGTTCCTAAAAGCGCACATTGAGCTGAGAAAGGGGAGGCCGCGGAGCTCTAGCCATGCTGAAACCTCACGTGTCTCAGCCCAGGTTTGGCACCAGAGGCCTCCACACGGCATCCACGTTCTCGCGAAGAGAGCTGCTTTTGCTGCTGTTTGTTTGCAAATCTTCATTGAATCTGATTTGACCAAGATCGCATCCTCATGGCTCCTGACCAGCCTAGGGGATCCCCCGGCCTGTAACCATGCAGCCGGTGAAGGGCAGGGCTGCCCACAGAGCCTCTGCCCAGATGCCCTGCCTACCTCTCCTGGCCTCGCTCCGTATCTGTTTCACACACAGATTTCCAGCTGCTGCGCAGAGCCCCGGCCTCTGTCCACCAGTGCACAGACTGACCCCCCTCAGCCCAGGGTCCCTCTGGCTCGATCACAGACCCAGACATCGGGAATGGAGAGTCGGCAGGTGACAGTCTCATTGACACGCTCAGCGCAATGGCCAGGAGCAAGGGAGAAATGCAGAGTTCAACTCCTTCTAGGAAACGAAACACGCTGGCCCAGGAGGCCGGTGATGGACGTTCTGGACGTTCTGGTTGCAAACCACGGACAGCTCTAACCGGACCCGGCCTCTAATTAGAACTGAGCACATCAGCCAAGCTCTGGGCTTTCAGATCTGATTCGAAGCAGCAAAGATAGTCTTCTCCTTCTCGAAATTACAGCATGAAGGGCAAATGTTCTCACTGCTCACCTGAGCCCATCTCAACGTGCTTTCTGGCTCATCTCTGTAAAAAGGGTTCCCTTACGGGTCCAAAACCTGCACAGTCTGGTTTAAAGCCACAGTAGTGAGAGAACAAAGAATTATAGGCATTTCTCTGGCTTCGAGAGAAGAAAAGCTCAGTACAGAGATTGTTTCCCGTGTTTCAGGGTCATTCTGCAGGCCCAGGACACCACCCCGGCCATACCCTGCTGTGGAGGCCTTGGGGTCTCTGCTGAGGAGCCCCAGGAGGGCCGTGTGGAGAGTACAAACACCCCACAGGCCGGTCCCCTCACTTGGTTCTCCACGAGAAGCACTTCTGAGTACTGAGCACCCCCATGCAGCCCGTCATACTAAGCAGTACTGAGTCAGAAGTACCTCCCAGGACACTGTCCTGCCTTAGCACAGAGCACTGGTGAGTACTGAGTACTCACTCCCAAGCTTGGTTAAATGGGACTGAACCGCACTCATCTGACCAGGAACCCGGGTTCTGCTGGGTCTTCCCGACTGGACACCAGAGGCCGCTTCCTCACGCTGTCCGAGGGCACGTGAGTCACAGCAGAGACATCGGGGTCTCCTGACCTAGAACATAACCTCCTCAGAAAGACGGGGCCTAACCCACCTGCTCAGCCAACGGGGCTGTCAGACTCCTGACCGGCCAATCTGGGCGGACACGAATGGAACTCTGCCCGCCCAGACTCAGACCACAAGAGCCGTCCCGCACACGCTCTGCCATGTGCTGGCTGCTGAGGACCGACAAGACGGAACAGGAGCCCAGGGGCGTGGCGTCACGCACAGTGGGTCCCCAGCGCTCTGTCCTTCTCGTCCCCCACTGGGCAGCACGACAGCCCTCCGCATGGCACCCGCCCAGATCCCCACCGTCTCAGACCGTGAGAAGCCTCGGCTTTGCGTCACAGATCCCCCATTTCGCCAGGCGTCACTCGGGGCATGACTGGCAGCAGTCAGATTCTCCGACAGGCCCTGTCCACCTGCAGCAGTGACCATTGCACAACGTCACCCTCCAGGAAAGACACAAAATGGCGCGGCACCAAAACTCATTAAAAATGGGCACTCCAGGCTAGCCTGCCTTTGCCGGTTGACTGACTGATTTATTAGACTTATTTAAAATACACATTTCTCTAAGCTCCTGGTGATGTGCACCAAAATACACACACTTCACATACGTTAAAGTCAGCCCTTAAAGGAAGGGGCTGAGGCACTGTTGTCGTGAGAATGCCACTGTGAAGCTGGGGGGGTCCCCTGGTGCCCCAGACACACGGCAGGCGGCATGCTGTGTCCCCAGACCCACAGGCTAAATGCCAGCTAGGGGGAGGGTCGGGAGGTGGGGCCTTGCAGAGTGACGACGTACAGTTGAGGCCATGAGGACGGAGCCCTGCAGTGGCAGAGGTGCCCTTACAAGAAAAGCTGGGGACAGAGCCCTCTCTCTCTCCTGAGCACACAGCTGTGTCACAGGGGCCCTGACCAGACACCAAGGCTGCGGACCGTTACGCACACACACAGCCTCCCCCATGTGAGAAGTAAATCGGTGGTATTTTGTCACACACCCCAAGAGGACTGAGATAGATAGCTTCAAGATTTGGAGCTGCGATGCTGCCGTTACCACGCGGTGTGACAGGGTCCAGGACTCCACCTACACATGTGGAAGACAGCTAAGGCTGTTTCCAACTCGGACCCTCAAAGAAAACGGCATCTCCTTTGGGAGGGGCCAGTAGGGGTCACTGGGTTTCAGAAGCTGAATTTGAACGCGTGACCACGTCCCAGGTCACCTTGGGTCACCGTGTTCACCAGACTTTTCAAAGTACAACCCACATTCTGAAGCATTTGCTTTTTTCCTTTGATCTTTTGAAGGACTTACATGGAAAGTGGCAACCGAAATTCCATGTGTTGTTAGTAATTCAGCCCCACAGAGCTAACAGGCATGGCAACCCCGTGGACCGGTGGGTCCTAATAAAATGGCAGGAAACCACAGATCTAACACGGCTGTTCCAAAAGGCATATGCTTCCAGGGACTGCGGGGGTCACCTCCGAGAAGGAACAAGAGGACTGAGTGTCAGGGCCATGCCCGAGCCAGGAAGGCCCGCGGCACGGCTTAAGGAAGGTCGGGCAACGGTGCCCGGTGTGCGAGGACAGGGCGAGGGCATCTCCCTGCAGTCACCAGTGCGGACACCACACCGCGCCCCTGCCTCAGTGTGCAGGGAGCACATGACCGACGAAGAGAAACACCCGCAGTGCAACACCGGAACACGCAGGCGGCTCCGAGGCAAATGCTGGCCTTTGGGGCTGAGTCGGGAAGAAGCACAAGTGGGCTGGTCCGGAGGGGAGGTGTCCCCGCATGTCTGGGGAGGGCTCTGAGGCAGGAGGAGACGGTAGAGAACAGCGCTCTGGACCCCTGGAAGCCTCTCTAGGGAAATGCAAGGGAAGCCCAAAGGCGAAAGGCAGAAGACTGGCCCACGGCCCAGGACACACGCGTCCCAACGGCCCAGGACACGCGCATCCCAACCGCGCACGATGCCCGGCACCGACAGCTCACACACGTCTGAACACCTCACTCCCCTTGGACATCGCTCTCAGCAGTTCACGTGGGTGGACACGGGCTGCGCAGACGGGAAAACCAAGGCGCACACCCACTAAGCACCTTGCTCAAAGGCGCACAGCCGGGACTGGCAGAACTCTCGTGTCGCCCAACAGGTCGGCTCTGACATTTGTGTTCTTAACGACACTTGCTTGAGACGCCCAGCCCAGCCCCAGAGGTCAGGGTAAAGGCGAGAGAAAGAGTTCTACCACCACAATTACCAGTATCAGGGAAATAATAACATTTTACTTAATAAACTGACAACACATTATTCCAAAGGGTAAGGAATTAGAGATTCCATTGCAAGGGGAGAAAAGGGTCGATGCCTTAACATGCTTTTAAGATAAAATCCTGAACCAAGAGCCCAATTCCAGTGCCTGCGAAGCCAACAGGCACAGAGGAGCGCAGGGCAGGACGCACACTTCCACCCGGACAGAGGCACTTGGTTTGCACGTAAAAGTGGGCTTGACTACACGTCCCCCAACACGTGCACCCACCTTCTGTGGTCTCGGGACTCGAGCCGTCTTGCTAAGGAAGAACAAAGGTTGAAGACACAGTTCACTTTCCTAGCTCTCTGAGAAAAGAGCAGGGCCACGGGCTCCCTGACAGCTGGGAGCCGACACGCACGTGCCTCAGAGACGGAAGTCACCGAGCAGCGGTGAGGACGGGCCGGACTGGGGACGCCACCCGCTTGTGGAGGAGCACAGGCTCTGGAAGCTTCCCCAGAACAGCTCTCCACTAGCACGCTGCTTTTCAATGAATCCAAAGCAATGAATTCAAAGCAATGAATCCAAAATCTTACAACACTATGTGAGATAAAATGAACAAAATAAGACAAAACACACGCATGCACACACACACACATGCTCACACACGTACGTGCACACCACCGCCTGTGACTTGGGGCGGCTGGCCAGCCTCCAGTTTGTGACTTCTCCGCACCCCAAAATGGGAAGAGGGCTTTCTTTGGCCGGTTTGGCTGTGGTTTAGGACCAGAGCTGTCCCTCCTCGGGGTTGGAAGGGGCCACAGCACAGCCAGTCGCGGGCCCTCTGGGATGCCCTGACCAAGCAGCGGGTCAGCGGCTAATCACCTCTCCCAGCCATAGAGACTGGGGTGCCTGGCCCTGCCTGTGCCTTGATGCAGAGGTGCGGCCACCTGTGATCCCTCTGTCTCTGTCAAATAAATAAATAAAATCTTAAAAAAAAAATTCTGAAAAAGGAGATGGGCCAAGACCGACCCACCCAGGTGTGTGTGTGTGTGTGTGTGACACACGCATATGCGTGCACACACACATTCCTTACACTTACTCCTGACGTGCGCACTGAATATGATTTATAAAAGTACATTTTTTCTTGGACAATGCACCATTACGCGATGTCCGTTCCAACGGCCTCGCAGCCATTAAGGGAGTCATGAAACACTGTAATCACAAGGAAAATGCTCGCGCTGTCCAAGGGGACGTAGAGCCACAGCTGGCCACGCAGGTGGCCACACCTCTGCATCAAGGCACAGGCAGGGCCAGGCACCCCAGTCTCTATGGCTGGGAGAGGTGAAAGTGGGCGTGCTCGGATTTCCATTTCTCCGTATTTTCTAATGAACATTTATTATTTGTCCTTATTTCCCAGAGTCGAAATCACGATGCAGGCGTCCAAACCAAAACAATGCAGGGCTCTGAGCGAGCAGAAAGAGGGGACCAGCCTTCCCCCGCCCCTCGCAGTGTGCTCTCAGCCTAGAGTCAAGTCCGTTTTCCCTGTACACACACGCAGCTCCCACAGGCACACACACACACACACACATGCACTCATACAGCTCACATACGCACACACACATGCAGCTCACACACGCGCACACACATACACACGCACATGCAGCTCACACACGCACACACACATGCAGCTCACACACATAGTTCACACGCACACATACAGCTCACACATGCACACACACAGCTCACACACGCGCACATACAGCTCACATACACACACATGCACACACACACAGCTCACACACATGCAGCTCACTCACGCACACACACACAGCTCACACATGCACACAGAGACACAGCTTACACACGCACACACAGCTCACACACGCACACACATGCAGCTCCCACATGCACACACACAGCTCACACATGCACACACGCAGCTCACACACGCACACACACAGCTCGCACACACGCAGCTCACACATGCACACAACAGCTCACACATGCACACATACGCAGAGTTTACACATGCACACACACACACAACACATATGCATCTGCACAGAATGAGAAAACCAAAGAAAGAATCTTATGGAAAAAATAATCTTTAACAGGAAAGTTCAGAAGCGCCTGGGTGGTTCAGAGGGTTAAGTCTGCCTTCGGCTCAGGTCATGATCTCAGGGTGCTGGGATCGAGCCCCGCATCGGGCTCTCTACTCAGCAGGGAGCCTGCTTCCTCCTCTCTCTCTCTCTGCCTGCCTCTCTGCCTACTTGTGATCCCTCTGTCTCTGTCAAATAAATAAATAAAATCTTAAAAAAAAAATTCTGAAAAAGGAGATCCTCAGGGTGCGTCAGGTGAGCGACAGACTCTGGGTGTCAGTGCAGGTCATGGTCTCGGGGTCTTGAGGTCGAACCCCAGTCGGGCTCCCTGCCCAGTGCAGAGTCCGCAGGAGATGCTCTGTCTCCCTCTCTCTCAGCCCCTCACCTCGTTCACTCTAAAATGAAAGGAAAAGAAAAAAAGAAAACCTCCAGAAAAGAGGAGACACTGAGAAAAAGCGTTCAAAGAAGGTGGAGTAACTTGGAAAGTGATGCTGCGGAAGCCGCAGACCTAGTGGCCGGAGAGCAACGCCGTGCCCCACACGGTCTCCCACACCCGCGCAGTCCCCACGCATCCCTCGGCGGCCACGAGGAGCCTCGCCTCATGACAGCATCACTGCTGATGACCCCACACTTGGGAAGGAGAGGTGTGACCTTTACCCCGCCCCCGGGACAGGGAGGGACGGCCGTCCTCGGGCTGCTCCCGGAGAGCCAGCTTTTCCATCGCAGCGACACTTCTGGGACACGTGGGCTCCAGACAGCAGAGAGGCCTAAGGACAGGTGCTGTGGATGACCAAGTTCCAGGGGGACGTCAGGTGGGACAGGGCCTGCCGTGACACGCGCGGACAGATGGGAGCTGCTCAACGCGAGGTTCCGCCGACAGAAGGACAGCAACAGTGGGTCTCACTCGAGCAGATTCGGGGAGATGGGGGCGCAGGTCTGACTTCCCACGCCTGTCTGTGCGAGCCCCGGCCAGCCTCGCTCAAGGCCCAGCTCGTGAAGAAGGGGTCACCCGGGGCTGGGCGGGCAGCCTCAAGAGCAGACCCCACTGGGACCTCGGAGAAGGGACACCTTCTCCCTCACAGGGACACGTGGATCACTTCCCGTGAGTTTTCCCCCATCAAAAAGCCACAGCAGAGCTGACTTGTTGGCAACGAAGATGAACTTGTCTTGCGCCACAGCCGCGGGGGTCCGAGCCAGAGCTGGGCTGCGGGCAGCAGAGGGAATGCATGGAGCCGGGTGTCGGGTTCTCCGTCTGGAAAGCCCAGCTCGTGTCTGTGCCCCTGTGTCGTGGCTCCGCTCACCAGGGGCAGACCCTACGGTCAGGACGCCCTTTCCTTCCTGTCTCTTCGCCACCTTCCCTGCCGACCTCCTCACCATCTCGGGCAAGGGCGGCCTCCCGCCAGCAGGCAACTCTCGGACCTTCCAGCCTCACGACTAAGTCGTCAGATTAAGACGCACGTCAGACCCACGCCCACTCCCTTCTCAGGCGTCACCGGGGGCTGCCGTCGTGACCCCGCGTGGGTCAGCGGTGTTTCTTCTCAGACTGAAGTGTTTCTAGGTCAGACGCCAGTGCTCAGGATCTCCACAGAAAGACGACACGGCAGGGCAGGTCCATGCTGATGCCTCCACCGTCCTCATGGGTCACCCACAGGCGACCGAACTCGCCCCTCGACAAACGACCTGCCCTCTTGGGACAGAGTCTAACACACACTGACCGAGGGAAGGACTGGCAGCCTTCACTCAGTAGCTTCACCAGCAGACAGGACAGGATGGCACCCACGCTCCCCATCACTCTCATAACATGCCCCGAGTGAGGCCACTGGTCATTCACAGATCATCGCCCATGCCTGATGTCACAGAGCAATCCAGAAAACCACAGCAAGAGAGCTCACGGGAGCCACACGTGGGCAGCACGGTGTGTCCAGTGGCTCAGGGGCTCACAGAACAGGAACTTGAAAACCCTCCCCAGGGTCTAGCTTCGCTTTCCAGTGGGAGACGCTAGGAGGCAGGAAATCGAGGCATCTTGTTGGCGGCGCCGGGGACAACGCCCCAGCAGCAAGAGCCGGGGTGCGGAGCCCTGTGTGTGTGTCGTGGGCCAGCAGCAAGCGCCATTTCAGATCCAAAGAGGGTCACTTGAACTCTGTGACCAGCACCCGTGACCCCACGAGGCCGGCTCTTGCTGCCGGAGCCACCGCCGAGAAGACCCGCAGCAGCGGCAGCAACCCGCACCCAGGAGGCTGTACTTCCCGGGGGGCACTGGGCTCCTTGATCCCGAGAATCAGGGGTTCACTCTGCTCCCACGATCTCGGGTCCAAACTGATGCCAGAGGGTTGTCCCACGGCCGCCTGCCAGCTCAACCTGGGAACACGATGGAGAGACACAAGCAAAAGAGCCGGCACAGCCAGGCCCTGAGACAGGCGTCCTCACGCCCCGGCCACAGGAACGCCCACAACACGGGGATTCTACGTTGTTACTGACTCCAGCCACGAGAAACAGCCCCGGAAATCTCATCCCACAGGGCTCAGCTCTGTCGCCAGGACCCAGGGGACAAATGCGTCCTGTGTGGTGCAGGGCGGGCCACACGCGTCAGACCTCAGCAGAACCCAGGAGATACTGCCAAAACCCTACCTGGGAGGTACCCAGGTACTTCCCGGCACACAGGTGAGCTGGGCTGCTAACCAGCCCCCACAGATCAGCCTCAGTCCCCTCGTGGGGACTCGCCCCGCTCACTAGAGAAGCCTGCCTCAGGCCGGGGAGTCAGTGTTCAGAGCAGCCAGTGCCCTCCCCTGCCTGCTGGCACCGTCCTCACCTTCGGCAGCATCACGGCAGTCCCTGGGCTGCTGGTAACCCGGGACACAGCCCTCCCTGAGGTCACCTCTAGTGAAAGCCCCTTCCACTGGCAGCTGCTTCTGACTTCTCGTTGAGGACAGCCACAGTCTCGACAGCCCGTCCAAGACCACAGCCACAGACGCTGCTGTCCCCGGAGGCCCTGACACGTGTGTCTGAAGCCTGTTCCCCACCCCCCTGGGGACTGTGCACACAGACACCATGGGCTGCGCGGAAAGCCCGGTTTACAAGAGGGTAAAACGGGGCGGGGGATCCCGAAGGCATCTGCTTTCTGGACAGGACTGTAAGTCACCTGCTCCGCCTTCCGATAGGCTGGATGGACACGTGACGCCCTCCCTCGGTGCATGAGGACAGGCAGTGGCCTCTCTTCCCGGGAGGCACCATCTTACCAACCCAAACCTCTAGGTCCTGAGAAGCAGACACATATGCCGGCCCTGCTTCTAGGAAGGAACGCTCCTGATCGATGCAGGACCTGGAACTAAAACAATTTTCCTGGAATATAGTTTCCAAATGCAAAAGAACAGCTTGAAGCAGCTTCTGGGCACAGACTGTTTCACAGTGAGCACTGCTGGGGCCCCGAGTAGGGACCGGGGCCCCGAGTAGGGACCAGCGCCTCAAGAAGGGTTCCACCAAGGTCACCGGGTGATGCCAACTACCCCGTAACACCGGCCCTTTAAATGTTCCCCAAAACACGGATTCTCTCTCAGGGAGAAGTCTTGGGTTTCATTATATAAACCATCAGCCTTAGGAAGAGCCCACCTGGCCTGGGATTCCACACCAGAGAGAAGCCCATGTCTGCCAGAGAGAGGGCGCGGCCCTGCTTCCAACAATGCCTCGCGGACCTCATGCCCGGTGACCGACCCCCGCCATGAGGGCTAACACACCACAGTTCACTCTTCGTCACTGTTGGGTGAGCCAGCAGCTAAGTGTTTCTGTCCGTCCCTTGGGTCTCCCCTCATGTGGCCTCGGCCAGCGGATGGCTCACGGGAGCTGAAGGGTCCATGGTGACCTCCTTCCCAAGTTCAGAGGCTCATGCTGCCTTTCAGCTGGGGAGCTTGTGAAACCATGTAAAACCATAAAGTTGGCCATTTCCATGTCTTCTTGGAAGTGTCTGTTCATGACTTCTGCCCCTTTCTTCATTGGATTATTTGGTTTTCAGGTGTTGAGTTTGCTAAGTTCTTTATAGATTTTGGATACTAGCCCTTCATCTTATATGTCATTTGCGAATATCTTCTCCCATTCTGTTGGTTGTCATTTGGTTTTGTTAACTGTTTCCTTTGCTGTGCAAAAGCTTTTGATGTCAATGAAGTCCCAATAGTTCATTTTTGCCCTTGCTTCCCTTGCCTTTGGTGATGCTTATAGGAAGAAGTTGCTGCAGCCGAGGTCAAAGAGGTTGCTGCCTGTGTTCTCCTCAAGGATTCTGATAGATTCTGATGGATTCCTGTCTCACGTTGAGGTCCTTCATCCATTTTGAGTCTATTTTCGTGTGTGGTGTGAGGAAATGGTTGTTTCATTCTTCTGCATGTGGCTGTCCCATGTTCCCAGCACCATTTGTTGAAGGGACTGTCTTTTTTCCATTGGACATTCTTTCCTGCTTTGTCGAAGATTTGCTGACCATGGAGTTAAGGGTCCATATCTGGGCTCTCTATTCTGTTCCACTGATCTCGTGTCCATTTTTGTGCCAGTGCCATGCTGTCTTGATGACTATGGCTTTATAATACAGCTTGAAGTTAGGCACTGTGATGTCCTCAGCCCTGGCAATTCGGGGTCTTTTCTGGTTCCATACAAATTTTAGGATTCTTAGTTCTTATTCCATGAAAATTGTCCGTGGTGTTTCGATGGGGATGACACTGAAAGCGCAGCATAGCCATTATGACGATATTTATTTTTCCGATCCACGAGCAAGGAGTGTTTTTCCATTTCTTTGTGTTTTCCTCAATTTCTTTCATGAGTGTTCTGTAGTTCCTCGAGTACAGATCCTTTACCTCTTTGGTTAGGCTTATTGCTAGGTATCTTAAGGTTTTTGGAGCTATTGTAAATGGAACTGATTCCCTAATTTCTCTCTCCATAGTAACACAGTTAGTGCGTAAGAAAGCTACTGATTTCTGGGCATTGATTTGTATCCTGCCACGTCGCTGAAGTGCTGTGTGAGCTCTAAACACCTGGCAGCGACGTCCACGATCGCCCAACTGTGGGGGGAGCCGAGATGCCCTTCAACAGACGAAGGGATCACGAAGATGTGGTCCTACATACAGTGCAGTAGCGCGGCCGTCAGGAAGGACGGACACCCACCTTCGGCATCGACACGGACGGGCCTGGAGAGGGCTATGCTGAGTGACGTCAGTCGGACAGAGAAGGACGCCATCGTGCAGTCTCGCTCCCACGTGGACCGTAAGGAGCAGCACGAAGGATCACAGGGACAGGGCGGGGAATCGGGGGGACAAACCATGAGAGACTCTGGACTCTGGGAACCAAACAGGGTTTCAGAGGGGGGGGCGGGGTAACAGGGCGACGGGCACGAGGGAGGAACGGGAGGTGATGAGCACTGGGAGCTACACAGCCACGAATCACTGAACACTACGTCAAAAACTAATGGTGTACCGTACGCTGGCCACCCGAACGTAAGCAGTCAGTCAGTCAGTGAGAGGATAAAATAAAATAAGTAAAATAAAAAGCTTCCCCAAAAAAGGCATAAAGTTGAAGAAAAATCAAAATGGCCGCACGAGTGCTTCAGCAAATCTCTATTTTGAAGTCGTTTCTCCGGGTCCCGCGCAGCTCCCTCCTCCCTCAGGCTTCCACCGCAGGAGCCCGGCCCCGCCCAGGCTGGCGGCAAGGACACGACTCTTGTCCAAGACAGCCAGATCCCGGTCCTCACCCTAACCCAGCCGCTGCACGCGGGCTCGCACTCTGCTGTGGGCGAGCGCCCGCGGCACCTCCTTTGCCCGGTGAAGCAATGGGGCTCTTCCCTCCTCGTCCCAGAACCGGTGTCTGCGCTGTCTGGGCTCTGCAGCTTGCACGTGTGTTGCTGAGACACCCTGGCTGCTCCCACGGAGCTCCTGCCCTGCACCGGCTCCACAGGCTCCTCCAGGGGCAGGAGGCAAAGGAGCCCAGACAGCGTCACTCCTGCCCGTGCCACGCGCCGAAGTCAGCCGCAGCCCAGACAGCGCCACTCCTGCCCGTGCCACGCGCCGAAGTCAGCCGCAGCCCAG